>NC_091955.1:95033775-95128108 GCF_031021105.1 Erythrolamprus reginae
GACCGCCTTCTGCCGCACGAATCCCAGTGGCCGGTTAGGTCCCACAGAGTTGGCCTTCTCTGGGTCCTGTCAACTAAACAATGTCATTTGGCGGGACCCAGGGGAAGAGCCTTCTCTGTGGCGGCCCCGACCCTCTGGAACCAGCTCCCCCCGGAGATTAGAATTGCCCCCACCCTCCTTACCTTTCCTAAATTTCTTAAAACCTACCTCTGCCGTCAGGCTTGGGGGAATTGAGACACCTCCCCCGGGCCCACTGTACCCTCTAAGGTGCGTGCCCACGCGTCCGCGCACTCCAAAACACCCCCCGCGCACCCTTTTCCAAGGCCGCGCAAGGAGCCGTGGCCAGCCCTGTCTCCCCAGCGCCTCCAGCCCCCTCGCGCCCCGGCTTCTTGCCGCTGCCCCCGCCCGCCCGATCCACCCCTCTTTCTCCTCCTCCGCTTCCCGCCTTGGAGCGCGGCTCCTCCCGCAGCGGTGGCTGCAGCGGCTGTGGCTTCTCGTCCTCCTGATCTGACCGCTAGCCACTCCGAGGGCTTTGGGAACGCCCGCCCTGCCCCTCTCGCAGTCCCTTCGCCGAGAGCACTTTTGTCCCGGCTGTCAGCAGAGGGGCTGCAGGAGAAGCGGGGCAGGCGTTTTTCTCACAGCGGAGGCCGACGAAGGTTAGTTTGAATGCTGCCCCGAGTCTTCGGAGAGGGGCGGCATACAAATCTAATAAACTATAACTATGTTTTTCTGCCTGACCCAAAAATACCGAATTCCATGTTACGCATGCCCAGTTAAAAGGAACCTTCTCAACGGGTCTTGTAAAGACTTTTGATGCGTATTTGGGAAGTTCCCAGGAACCAGAGTGGGACGATATTGTGCTGGGTAGATATCTTATTCGATAAAATGCAGCTCCTATTTATTCTACAGGCATTAAATCTGGAGTATTATTTTCAAGGGGACCAACGATCTCATTGAATGTTTAGGGACCGGATATCTATTTTGCTTCTTGCTTCAGCATACGCTGAAATTCGTTTAACATATTGTAGGAATAATGAGTTTTCTGACAGCCTTCTTCTCGGTGTTTCGTTGCCCACCTTCCTCGTGTTGTTTTCAAATCTTCTCTTTTTTAAAAAATAAAATAGCTTAAGCAGGGAGTTGGAGGAAGCATTTGGCAAAACCCGTAAAGTATCGTCTGTGTGATTTTTACACAGCATTAATAAAGTTCTGTTATTTTTTCCCCCCCTGATTAGCAACAAAAGGGAAGTCGGCTTTTCCATTGAGATCTTCAAGACTCCGGAGGAGCAAAACAATCTTGGGTGAGGTATTTGAATTTAATGCCCCTGGGAAAAATAATACTTTGAAAAGTTGGATTGGGTCAACAACGAATCCAATAGGTAAGCCTGAGGGGACTTTGGTGATCGCTAAGCTTGGTGACTTTCTTGGAGACATTTTGTGGCCTAACTAAGTAACACTGGATGAGTGTCAACAAACTCAAACTCAACCTAGACAAGACGGAGTGGCTGTGGGTCTTGCCTCCCAAGGACAATTCCATCTGTCCATCCATTACCTTAGGGGGGGGCACTACTGACCCCCTCATAGAGGGTTCACAACTTGGGCGTCCTCCTCGATCCACAGCTGACATTGGAACATCATCTGTCGACTGTGGCGAGGAGGGCGTTTGCCCAGGTTCGCCTGGTGCACCAGTTGCGGCCCTATTTGGACAGGGAGTCATTGCTCACAGTCACTCATGCCCTCATCACCTCGAGGTTCGATTACTGCAACGCTCTCTACATGGGGCTACCTTTCAAGAGTGTTCGGAAACTTCAGATCGTGCAGAACGCAGCCGCGAGAGCCGTCGTGGGGCTTCCATGGTTCGCCCACGTTTCTTCAACACTCCATGGCTTGCATTGGCTGCCGATCAGTTTCCGGTCACAATTCAAAGTGTTGGTCATGACCTTTAAAGCCCTGCATGGCATTGGACCAGATTATCTCCAGAACCGCCTGCTACCGCACGAATCCCAGCGACCGGTTAGGTCCCACAGAGTTGGCCTTCTCCGGCTCCCGTCGACTAAACAATGTCGCTTGGCGGGCCCCAGGGGAAGAGCCTTCTCTGTGGCGGCCCTGGCCCTCTGGAACCAACTCCCCCCGGAGATTAGAACTGCCCTCACCCTCCCTGTCTTTTGTAAACTATTCAAGACTCACTTATGCCGCCAGGCATGGGGGAGTTGAGATATTCCTTCCCCCTAGGCCATTACAAGTTATGCATGGTATGTTTGTGTGTATGTTTGGTTTTATAATAAGGGTTTTTAGTTGTTTTATTAATTGGATTGTTACATGTTGTTTTTTATCATTGTTGTTAGCCGCCCCGAGTCTACGGAGAGGGGCGGCATACAAATCCAATAAATAATTAAATAAAATAAATAAACACCATCAGTGCTAAGAGGGAGGTTTGCTCTCTGTTTAGATGGAAGCCCCTTTTAGCACTGATGATGTTCCCTAGTTGGTGATGAAGTGTCTGCAACAAAGCAAACAAGCTCAGAGAGCACCAAGGGCCACACAATAATTGAATGAATGAATGAATGAATAATACTCTGTGATGTATTTTCACACTAGCTATGCAGCCAAGCATCCTACTTGCTTTCTCTACTGCCTGACCACACTGTTCTCCCATTTGGAGACTGTCAGAAATCACCACCCCTAAATCCTTCTCTTCTGAAGTTTTTGCTAACACAGAACTGCCAATACAATACTCAGATTGAGGATTCCTTTTCCCCAAGTGCATTATGTTACATTTGGAAACATTAAACTGCAGTTTCCATTGCTTTGACCATTTATCTAGTGAGGCTAAATCATTTGCCATATTACAGACGTCTCCAGGAATACCAGCCCTATTGCACATTTTGGAGTCATTGGCAAATAGGCAAACCTTCCCTACCAAACCTTCCCCTATGTCACTCATTGTGGTCATAAGTCAAGGACTATCTGATTTTTTTTTTTTAAAGGAAAAAAATGCACCAGGTCTTCCTCTGAGCTAATTCTCACCTTTCACTCCCGTTCGCACATAAATACACACGGAAAGAGATTTCTGAAAGAGGAAACACTTTAGTTTATGTTAAAGCTGCCTGTGAAACCCGTTTGAAAGGGTCGGTTCTTTCGGAGGTCAGCAAACGAGGACAAGGATAGAGGTCCTTCCTGACAGATGCTCAGCTGACCAAGATCAGAGGGTTCTTCCCATCAGTTCTGTGCAGTTAGAAGCAGAAGGGTCAAACTCTATCAAGCCTTCACGGCCAAGCCTCCATCCCCGGAAAAGCCAAAGGGAGAAAAACCCCTCCTCACCCTCTCTTCCAGGCGGTTCAGCTGCTCCTTGTAGTAAGTCTCGTGTTTCTTCAGCTCCTTTTCCTTTTCTTCTAGTTGTTTGGCCTGGAGAGAAGGGAAGGGAAGGGGAGGAGAAGGGAAGGGAGGCAGGGGAGGGTGGGAGAGGAGGAAAGGAGAGGGGAGGGGAAGTGGATATGGGGAGAGGGGAGGGGAGGAGAAGGTAGGAGAAGGATAGGGCAGGGTAAGGGAAGATGGAAGGGGAGATGATGAGAGGGGAGGGAAGGAGAGGAGAAGAGAAGGGAGGGGAAGGGTAGGAAGGGGAAGGGAAGGTGGGAGAGGAGAGGAGGAAAGGAGAGGGGAGAGGATTAGAGGGGATGAGAAATGAGGAGAGGAGAGGGGAGGAGAGGGGAAGGTAGGAGGGGATATGGGGGCAGGAAAGGGGAGTGGAGGAGAACAAAACAAAACAAGAGAGAGAGGTCACTAAATGAACTGTTGTAGGCCAAGGACTACCTGTACAACAAACTCATTCACAAAAAAATGGAAAATTGACAGCAGAAAAAAATCTAGTGGTCTACCACTAGAGTCTGCCCTTTGAGCTTTCTTTCTTTCTTTCTTTCTTTTTCTATCCTTCCTTCCTTCCATCCATCCCTACCATTTTTCTTTCTTCCTCTTTCTTTCTTTACTTCCTTCCCTTTTTTCTCTTTTTTTTCTTTCTTCTTCCTTCCTTCCTTCCTTCTGTTTCTTTCTTTTCTTTCTCTTTCTCTTTATTTCCTTTCTCTTTCCCTTCTTCTTTCCTCCCTTTCTTCTCATTTCTCTACCTTTCCCTCTCACCTTCTTTCTTTCTTTCTCAATTCTTTCTCCTCCTTCCTTCCTTTTTCCCTCTGTCCCTCCAAATATTTTTTTTTTTGGTAATGTACTGCTGTGAGAGTTTTGGATCATAAGGAAGGCAGAGCACCGAAAGACTGAGCCTTCCAAATCGTGGCGCTTGGAGAAGAGTCCCCTAGATGGTAAGCATATCCAGTTAGCCGATCCTAAAGGGAATCCACCCCGACCGGCCTTTGGAAGGACAGATCCTGAAGCTGAAAGACTTTGGCCACCAGAGGAGGGGAGGGGGCTCCTTGGAGAAGACCCTGATGTTGGGAAAAGGTAGAAGGAAGAAGCAGGAGAAGACGGCAAGAGCTTGAGATGGTTAGATAAGGTCATCAATGCAACAAATGTGAATTTTTACTCCCAATTTCTACTTCTTACCTTGCACTCCATTTCCTGGAAGCATGTAAACAAAGGCAGAACGCACAAAGCCGTCAGTTTATACGACAAGTTTAGATATTTTTTTAAAAAAAGCATCACACCAACAAAACGGACAATGCAGAATTGGTATCGGCACATGGTGGAACACATTCAATTTGAAATGATGGATATTAAAATGGATATGATTGATGAGAATAAAGCAGAAAAACTGATGGGAAGATTCGAGACCGAGTCACAAAGAATAAATTGGAATCACTCTATACTTTGTAAATATGTTGATGTTTTATTTATTTTTTTGTTTTGTTTTGTTTTATTATTTATTAATTAATTAGATTTGTATGCCACCCCTCTCCGTAGACTCGGGGCGGCTAACCATGTTCCTGGTTTTAAAATATTATAAATTACGACAGCCTCATTTGGTGGAGGGATTGAATGATCGATGTTGGGTGGCGGGAGCACATGACCATCAAGCCACACCCACAAAATAAGCCACGCCCCCAGGGCAGCAGCAAAAAAAATTGGCATCTCACAGTCCTCCTCCTCCATGCAAACTCCACTCTCCTTCTATCACTGATGATGTTCCCTAGTTGGGTCATTAAATGTCTACAAGACCCACCCCAGTTTTCTTTAGGACCAGGGGTCTCCAACCCTGGCAACTTTACGGCTTCTGGACTTCCAATTCCCAGAATTCCACAGCCAGACAATCCCAAGTGTGTATATTGTGTGTGTTGGGATGGGGGGAAGGCAGATTTAGAGTTGCAAAATTTGGGTCCCTCAAAGTCCGTAATAAAAAATAATAAGTTTTATTATTCCTGACTTTGGGGTTCACACATCTGGTCTGATTCAAAAAGGTTGACGCAAATCTCACAACCCTTCGGTGGAAAATCACCGCAATGTGTAGTACACAAAAACAGGCCAGCCTGGGAATTCACAGCTGAAGGACACACACTGGCAAAAGAGCATTGGATTAATTTGGCCGCGAGGCAGGGGTCCCATAAATATTAATTAGCCGTAGCAAAATGACTGTGTATTTCAATTAGTCGAACGTTGCCCTTTATTCCTAAACAAGAACTCTTAACAAGGTTTACTCTTTCCTTTTTTTAAAAAAAATTAAAACTTTTTTGGAAAACCCAGTTTGGGGGGTGGGAGCTAGAAAAGGAAAGTTATTCCGCCATTCTCCAGCCCCCTTAAAATGATATCGATGTTAGATGAAAACGTTTGAAGATCTATGCCGACATGCTTTAAAAAATTAAAATATAGATGCCATTCAGGGCTGTTCTTCCTTTTGCACATAGACAGAGTAACGGAGTAGAAAGGGACCCTGTAGGTCATCTAGTCCAACCCCCAGCCCAAGCAGGAGGTCCTACCACAACATTTCTGACAAATGGCAGTCAACACTCCATGGCTTGCATTGGCTGCCGATCAGTTTCCGGTCACAATTCAAAGTGTTGGTCATGACCTTTAAACATGGCATTAGACCGGATTATCTCCGGAACCGCCTGCTATCGCACGAATCCCAGCGACCGATAAGGTCCCACAGAGTTGGCCTTCTCCGGGTCAACAATGTCGTTTGGTGGGCCCCAGGGGAAGAGCCTTCTCTGTGGTGGCCCCGGCCCTCTGGAGCCAACTCCCCCCGGAGATTAGAACTGCCCCCACCCTCCCTATCTTTCGCAAACTACTCAAGACTCCCCCAGGTATGGGGGAGTTGAGATAGCCCTTCCCCCTAGGCCATTACAAGTTACGCATGGTATGTTTGTCTGTATGTTTGGTTTTATAATAGAGGTTTTAGTTCTTTTCTATTATTGGATTGTACATGTTGTTTTTATTATTGTTGTTAGCCGCCCCGAGTCTACGGAGAGGGGCGGCATACAAATCCAATAAATTATTATTATTATTATTATTATTATTATTATTATTATTAATTAGTCTCTTCTGTATGGTTCATATTTGGTTTTAGCAGGGTGTGTGTGTGTATGTGTGTGCGCTTGTCTGCTGTGTTTGTGTGTGTGTGATCGTGTACACTTCATCTCAGCAAAATAGTGCAACTGGTCAAGGCATTACTAAGCCATCTAAGCCTTTTAAAAAAAGTGATCTTGAAGTAAAAGACCTCGAGGGGAAAAAGTTAAAAATTGTTATTTTTTTAAAATAAAAAATAAAAAGCACCTTAATGCAAAAAAAATGGATAACTATATTGCTCAAAAAAGTAAAGGGACCACTTAAACAACACAATATAACTCCAAGTAAATCAAACTTCTGTGAAATCAAACAGTCCATTTAGGAAGCAACACTGATGGACAATCAATTTCACATGCTATTTCATTCATTCAGATCTAGGATGTGTTATTTGAGTGTTCCCTTTATTTATTTTTTTGCGCAGTGTATTAATTTCCATCAATTCTAATTGGAAAAATGAAGTTTTATTCTGCGCAGGGAGTTAAAACCTCCAGCAGGGAGGAAGGAAGGGGGAATCTAACACAGAAACTAGGTCTCTACAAACACTTGAGGTTACAAATCAGTTTCACGCCCTGAAAATCAATTTAATTTGCATCCGAATCAATTTACATCGATTTAGTTATTTGTCTTTGTTTCCAAGGGAAGGGGATCCAAATGAATAGGTTTCAAGTGGAAAATTTTCATCTGATTCAAGTCTAAAATGTTTGGGTACCACTCTCCTTCCTTTCTTAATACCACTTTATAAGGCCTTGGTGGGGCCACATTTGGAATAGGGCATCCGGTTTTGGTCGCCACGTTGCAAAAAGGATGTTGAGACTCTAGAAAAAGTGCAGAGAAGAGCGACAAAGAGGCTTAGGGGATTAGAGGCTAAAACCTATGAAGAACGGTTGCAGGACCTGGGCATGGCTAGTTTAATGAAAAGAAAAACCAGGGGAGACAGGATAGCAGTCTTCCAATATATCAGGGGCTGCCACAAAGAAGGAGTCAACCTATTCTCCAAAGCTGTGTTTTCCAACCTTGGCAACTTAAAGATATCTGGACTTCAACTCCCAGAATTCTGGGAGTTGAAGTCCAGATATCTTCAAGTTGCCAAGGTTGGGAAACACTGCTCCAAAGCACCTAACGGTAGAACAAGAAGCAATGGGTGGAAACTAAACAAGGAGAGAAGCAACTTAGACCTAAGGAGAAATTTCCTGACAGTTAGAACAATTAATCCATGGAACAGAAGTTGCCTCCAGAAGTTGTGAATGCTCCAACAAGTTTTAAAGCAGATGTTGGATAACCATCTGTCTGAAGTGGTGTAGGGTTTCCTGCCTAAGCAGGGGGTTGGACTAGAAGACCTCCAAGGTCCCTTCCAACTCTGTTGTTGTTGTTAAATAATAAAGGTGAGATTTTAAAAAATCTAATAAATTAAATCAGGACGCTAATTGCACATTTTATATCCTCCATAAGTCAGTCTTAATTCCAAATCGATTGAAATACTTAAGAAGCAATAGCTTCTATATATACATATATATAATCCAATGTGTTAATTTAGCAGATTGCCAAGAATATCGGCTTAATAATCACCCATCACAAAGTTACTGACAAACTTGAAAACTTCCAAAAAAAAAAATCCATCTCCTGTTAGCCTGCCTACTTCCATTTCCTTCCTCTGCTCCGAATCATCCTATTTGTCAAGGAAACGAAGATTTGCAGATCATCCAATGTGGGTAAGTCCTCGACTTACAACCAACAACTGAGCCCCAGAATATCCGTTGCTAAGCGAGACAGACCCAGTGACCTGTCAGGTCCCACAGAGTTGGTCTTTTCCGGGTCCCGTCGACTAAACAATGTCGTCTGGCGGGACCCAGGGGAAGAGCCTTCTCTGTGGCAGCCCCGGCCCTCTGGAATCAGCTCCCTCCAGAGATTAGAACTGCCCCTACCCTCCTTGCCTTTCGTAAACTCCTTAAAACCCACCTCTGTCGTCAAGAGTGGGGGAACTGAGACATTTCCCCCTGCCTATGTAGTTTTAGTGCATGATATGACTGTATGTATGTTTTTATATATTGGGGTTCTTTGCTTTTAGATTTTTAAATGTGAAAGTGTTATTTTAGAAACATAGAAGACTGACGGCAGAAAAAGACCTCATGGTCCATCTAGTCTGCCCTTATACTATTTCCTATATTTTATCTTAGGATGGATATGTTTATCCCAGGCATGTTTAAATTCAGTTACTGTGGATTTACCAACTACAACTGCTGGAAGTTTGTTCCAAGGACCTACTACTCTTTCAGTAAAATAATATTTTCTCATGTTGCCTTTGATCTTTCCCCCAACTAACTTCAGATTGTGTCCCCTTGTTCTTGGGTTCACTTTCCTATTAAAAACACTTCCCTCCTGAACCTTATTTAACCATTTAACATATTTAAATGTTTCGATCATGTCCCCCCTTTCCCTTCTGTCCTCCAGACTATACAGATTGAGTTCATGAAGTCTTTCCTGATACGTTTTATGCTTCAGACCTTCCACCATTCTTGTAGCCCGTCTTTGGACCCGTTTTAGATTTTGAATTATTAGATTTGTCAATGTATGTTGTTTTTGTCGCTGCTGTGAGCCGCCCTGAGTCTGCGGAGAGGGGCGGCATACAAATCTAATAAATAATAAATAATAATAATAATAATAATAATAATAATTAGTGAGCTTTGCCCCGACCTTTTCTGCCGCAAGCCGAAAACCGTCACTCACTGATCTCCGTCAAAGAAGGAATCAAAACACAGACACCGCCTCATTCCCTAACTCGGTTGTGACTTTACCGGCGGGTACAATCCGAGCCCACGTTTACACGCGTCCTTTTGGGGAAACTGAGGAAAAGGCATGGGAAACATCCCTTGAAATGGAAGCTTTATGTTTTCAGGGCGCCAGAGCAATCATCGTTTCCCCAAGAGGCTTAACCTGGTTTGAACATTACCTTGACACTGTCATCGTATCAGAGCTATTTCCCCGGAGAAATTACACTGCGTTGCTAATTTTGTCGGATGCAGCATCATCGTGTTTTTTTCCCCCTTCTGCGAATGGATTTACCTCCATGAATGCATAAGGAGCTTTATTACGGTCAGTGTGTTTGTTGAGGTGCGGAAGAGCAGAGAAAGCTGGCAGCTGCCTAGACAAACACAACTCTGCTAGGTTTGTGTGTTGGGTTGTTGTGGGCCTTCGGCGCCAGCCCAGATTAGCATTATCCTCTGTCAATTATCCTCCGGTTTTCTCCATAGCGGCATTGTTTGCTCTGGTATGTATGTATGTATGTATGTATGTATGTATGTATGTATGTATTTACTTATTTACTTATTTACTTATTTATTTATTTATTTTGTCCAATACATAATACACATTGAAGAGAAAAATATGTAATAATATAAGTAAAGAAAAGAATAGAAGAAAAGATATAAATGTATAGGTGAACATATTAGAAAGGAAGAAAAGATAAATGAGATAAGGAGAGACAATTGGACAGGGGACGGAAGGCACACTGGTGCACTTATGCACGCCCCTTACTGACCTCTAAGGAACCTGGAGAGGTCAATCGTGGATAGTCTAAGGGAGAAATGTTGGGGGTTAGGGGTTGACACTACTGAGTCAGGTAATGAGTTCCACGCTTCGACAACTCGGTTGCTGAAGTCATATTTTTACAGTCAAGTTTGGAGCGGTTCATATTAAGTTTCAATCTGTTGCATGCTCTTGTGTGGTTGCGATTGAAGCTGAAATAGTCATTGACAGGTAGAACATTGCAGCCTATGATCTTGTGGACAATACTTAGATCATGTTTTAGGCGACGTAGGAGTCAGAAAGAGAGGGGGGAGGAAGACGGGGGGGCATTACCAAACTGGATGGCAGCTACAGTGTAATATTTAAACTTAGCAAACCGCATTGCTATTTTTAAAAACTGCAGAAATGACTAAAATAACTCTCGAACGACAAGAAAAGGATAATAATAATAATAATAATAATAATAATAATAATAATAATAATAATAATAAAACGTTGAACGTTCGCTGAGGGAACGCTCGTAACCCAAGAATTTGTGTGCCTCTCTTTATGCGGAGATGAAATAAGGCAATGGTCAGTGAACGGTGAAATTGAAATTGAAATGCAGCAATAAGAGAAACTGATTAAATACACGGATAACCTAAAGAACTCATGGCCACTAGGCTAAACAAAGAAACGCTTCGGTGGAACATTAAAGGCAGCCCACTTGCTCGAATCGTCGTTACAATGAGATTTTGGGCGGTTTTCTTATTTTAAGAAAAGGAAAATTAACCGGCTTGGAAATAACAGGCCTTGGAGATGGGTTTTCATGTCTCCTTTTTACACTATTAAACAGGTGCTAAAAATTGTCTGCCAGGTCATGGGGAAAAGAGCATAATTTCAAAATACATGACGTTATGATATTATATAACCTGTGGCCTAGAGGTTAAGCCCTACAGTCAGACTCCCCAGGTTCAAATCCCAGTAAGGGTATGGCTAGCTGATGAGAGAAAAATAGCTTGAAATAGATCTATACTATTCTCCCTTCCTTTTCATTATCAGCAAAATATATTACACACACACACACACACACACACACACACACACATCTATCAATCAATCAATCAATCAATCAATCTATTTATCTATCTATCATCTATTGATCTATCATCTATCTCTGTTCTATCAATCTATCTATCTATCTATCTATCTATCAATCATCTATCTATTTATCTGTCTATCATCTATCTCTGTTATATCTATCTATCTATCATCTATTTATCTATCATCTATCTATTTATCTCTATCATCTATCTCTGTTCAATCTATCTATCTATCATCTGTCTGTCTGTCTGTCTGTCTGTCTATCTATCTATCTATCTATCTTCTATCCATTTATCTCTATCATCTATCTCTGTTCAATCTATCTATCTATCATCTGTCTGTCTGTCTGTCTGTCTATCTATCTATCTATCTTCTATCCATTTATCTCTATCATCTATCTCTGTTCTATCAATCTATCTATCTATCATCTATCTATTTATTTATTTATCTGTCTATCATCTCTCTCTGTTCTATCAATCTATCTATCTATCTATCTATCTTCTATCTATTTATCTGTCTATCATCTATTTCTGTTATATCTATCTATCTACCTACCTACCTACCTATCTATCTATCTATCTCTAACTCTATCTCTCTATATATGTGTGTGTGTGCATTTCCCAAAAAATGTTCTCTGGAAGGAAGGAAGGAGAAAGGGAGGGAGGGAGGGAGGGAGGAAGGAAGGAAAAAGAAAGGGAGGGAGGGAGGGAAGGAAAGAAGGAAGGAAGGAAGGAAGATTCTAAATTGAATAGATGAAGGAAGGAAGATAAAAAGAATGAAAAAAGAGAAGGAAGGTAGGAGGGAAGGAAGGAGGAAAGGAACAAAGGAACGAAGGAAAGGGAAAGGGAGGCAAGGAAGGAAGGGAGATTCTACATTGCATAGATGAAGGAAGGAAGGAAGGTAAAAACAATGAAAAAAGAGTGAGAGAGAAAGGGAAGGAGAGAGAGAAAGAGAGATTGAAAGATGGCAGGTGCAGAGCACATCACAATTTCACTCCTTTTGTATGAGCACCTGTCATCTTGCAGATTTTCACACAAACACACACACACACAATCCACTTTGGATTTGAAAGCAGGCAGGTAGTTGGGGGAACGCAGCGGCAGAGACGAAGCCAATTCCTTAACGCAGCTGTGCCATCTTCACACACACACACACAACACACTATACAGCTGCAACGATATAATTTACTCCCTTAATATTTGTGTTTTAGCGATCACTCCACTCCAGATGATAAAAGCCATTAAGACCTTCTAAATTGCTGCTGAAACAGTCGGTGGCTTCATTTTTCCTTATTCCACTCTCTTAAACCGTGCTCATTTTTCTTTCTAGCTTTCTAGCTCGGTGCCGAAGTATCAGGCGAAACTAATATTTGAATTTTCTGAACGTTCTTATAAAAAAAAATAAAAAATCCCACGGAAAAGCAAAAGAAAAAAAGCCACCATTTGCTGTTCAACTAACAAAGCACTCACTCCTTCTTTGTAAACCGTTTCGTTGTTCTCACATTTTTCAAAAAAAGTAGCCGAGTTAATGGAGGTTTACCAAATAACTTGACATTGTGTTATATATCTAAAATATTGAAAAAAGGATTCCATGCTTTCAAGCTGTCCATAAAAATGCAAAATTCCATAATACCCGATGATACATTGGTGATGAATGAGAAAACACTACTAAATCTGATTTCCCCCCCCCACACTATATTTCAATCATTCATAGCTATAAACAGACAGACAGGCAGACAGGTAGATGTCAACGACTACTTCTCCTTCAACCGCAAACAACACACGAGCACACAACAGGAACAAACTCAAAGTAAAACACTACAAACTCAACTGCAGGAAATACGACTTTAGTAACCGTGTAGTTGATGCATGGAACCCACTACTTGACTCTGTAGTATCATCACCTAACACCAAAGCTTCACCCTTAGACTCTCCACTGTTGACCTCTCCCGATTCCTAAGAGGTCAGTAAGGAGCGTGCATAAGTGCACCAGCGTGCCTTCCATCCCCTGTCTTAACGTTTCTCTCTTACTAGTATCATGTATATAAGAAACAGAGAAACATAGAAGACTGACGGCAGAAAAAGACCTCCTGGTCCATCTAGTCTGCCCTTATACTATTTCCTGTATTTTATCTTACAATGGATCTATGTTTATTCCAGGCTTGTTCAAATTCAGTGACTGTGGATTTACCAACCACGTCTGCTGGAAGTTTGTTCCAAGGATCTACTACTCTTTCAGTGAAATAATATTTTCTCAGGTTTCTTCTGATCTTTCCCCCAACTAACTTCAGATTGTGTCCCCTTGTTCTTGTGTTCACTTTCCTATTAAAAACACTTCCCTCCTGAACCTTATTTAACCCTTTAACATATTTAAATGTTTCGATCATGTCCCCCCTTTTCCTTCTGTCCTCCAGACTATACAGATTGAGTTCAATATTGTTATATCTTTGCATACCACCAATACACACTTGACTAAATGAATAAAATAAATTAATGTATGACAAATCTGTTTTGTTTTTTCAAATTCAAATTTTCAAGGATCGGAGGTCCTGTTTTCATTGCCATTGTATGTAGCCTTAAACAAACTGTTGTAATTCGAGGGTGACGGTTACCGCAAAACACCGATTATCAAGCTGTTACTGCTCTGATCCAGCAAGAGAATGGTCTGTATACAAAGTAGTGCTCGATTCGTTTAGTGACCGTCCAATGTTAGCGCAGCCCTGAAAAAGGGGAGGGAGGTAGGGAGGGAGGGAAGGAAGGAAGGAAGGAAAATGGGAATGGAAGGAAGGAAGGAAGGAAGGAAGGAAAATGGGAATGAAAGGAAGGAGGGAAAGGAGGAAGGAAGTGGGAAGGGAAGGGAGGTAGATGGGAATGAAAATCTGTCTGAAATAGTAGAGGGGTACCTGCCTAAGCAAGGGGTTGGACTAGAAGACCTCTAAGGTCCCTTCCAACTCTGTTGTTGCTGCTGCTGCTGCTGCTGTTGTTGTTGTTATTATTATTATTATTATTATTAAAGGAAGGAGGGGAGGGAGGGGAGGGATGGGAAAGGAAGGAAGGATCCAGGTGCTCCCTATTTTTTCAACCCAGCAACTGTCTAAAGCCTCTAAAAAAAAAAGCTACACAATTTTCAAACGTCTGCTGTCTCCGGAATGTGGTCGAGAGATTAATTAATCCCTCATAAAACGAGAGAGAAGCCCTTTGAAGGTTGAGGAAGAGGACTATTCCCCATCATCCCTGAAACTAAATGCATGGAAAAAAATGGAAAGAAAAGAGAGAAAGGGGGCAAGCGAAGGAAGCCGGCGTGACCTTTTCCCGAAGAGGCTCCGGGTCTACATCTTCAACAAATTTGCTGGTCGCTGACCCGCAAATGTTAGCGTCCACGTAAGAAACACCGGTGGAGATTGCCCTGGATGAAAGGCATGTCTCAAGGAATATTCACATCGTAGATCAACCCTGGGGAACGGGTTTTTTTGATGTCACTGTGCCCTGAATTCCTCTGTGTCGTTGAGGCTAAGCCACGTTACGAGAGAAAAAGACAACAGCCCCCTTGCAACTCAACGGAGAGATAGGAAGTATTTCTGGAGGCACGGGGCCGCGTAGGGTCTTTGTGAGCTTGGCTGCTTTCTTGCAAACATTTCAGGACCCAACTAGGTAACTTCATCAGTGCTAGGAGAGCGCAGGGTTTGCTTCTAGGCACTCCCTTCTAGCCGTGATGACGTTCCCTAGTTGGGTGATGAGATGTCTATAAGAAGACCACTAACTTCAGAAGAGCACCAAGGACCCCACCATTCATCTGCTTCTCTTCCTCCTTCACCTTCATTCTTTCTCTTTTTTTCTTCCCCTTCTCCTTCTCCTCCACTCCTTGAACCACATTGATGATGTTAACTAGTTGGGTCTGCATAAAAATAAACTCAGAGAGCAGATAGGACCCCATAAGTTGTCTTTTCCACCTTCTTCTCTTCCTCCTTCTTCCTCCTTCTCCTCCCTTCTCCCTCTTCACCCCCTTTCTTTTGATTGATAGATAGATAGATAGATAGATAGATAGATAGATAGATAGATAGATAGATAGATAGATAGATCATGATGGATAGATAGATAGATCATGATAGATACAGTAGATAGATAGATAGATAGATAGATAGATAGATAGATAGATAGATAGATAGATAGATAGATAGATAGATAGATCATGATGGATAGATAGATAGATCATGATAGATAGATACAGTACATAGATAGATAGATAGATAGATAGATAGATAGATAGATAGATAGATAGATAGATCATGATAGATAGATAGATAGATAGATAGATCATGATAGATAGATACAGTAGATAGATAGATAGATAGATCATGATAGATAGATAGATAGATAGATAGATAGATAGATAGATAGATAGATAGATAGATAGATAGATCATGATAGATAGATACAGTAGATAGATAGATAGATAGATAGATAGATAGATAGATAGATAGATCATGATAGATAGATAGATAGATAGATAGATAGATAGATAGATAGATAGATAGATAGATAGATAGATAGATAGATCATGATGGATAGATAGATAGATCATGATAGATAGATACAGTAGATAGATAGATAGATCATGATAGATAGATACAGTAGATAGATAGATAGATAGATAGATAGATAGATAGATAGATAGATAGATAGATAGATAGATAGATAGATAGATAGATAGATAGATCATGATAGATAGATAGATCATGATAGATAGATAGATAGATAGATAGATAGATAGATAGATAGATAGATAGATAGATCATGATAGATAGATACAGTAGATAGATAGATAGATAGATAGATAGATAGATAGATAGATAGATAGATAGATAGATAGATAGATCATGATAGATAGATAGATAGATAGATAGATAGATAGATAGATAGATAGATAGATAGATAGATAGATAGATAGATAGATAGATAGATCATGATGGATAGATAGATAGATCATGATAGATAGATACAGTAGATAGATAGATAGATCATGATAGATAGATACAGTAGATAGATAGATAGATAGATAGATAGATAGATAGATAGATAGATAGATAGATAGATAGATCATGATAGATAGATAGATAGATCATGATAGATAGATACAGTAGATAGATAGATAGATCATGATAGATAGATAGATAGATAGATAGATAGATAGATAGATCATGATAGATAGATACAGTAGATAGATAGATAGATAGATCATGATAGATAGATAGATAGATAGATAGATAGATAGATAGATAGATAGATAGGTCAGTAGGTTAGTATGTAGGTAGGGATTGATGATACATAGAGATGGATGGTAGGTAGCTAACTAGGTAGGTAGGTAGATCGATGATATAGATGATAGATAGATAGACATATACATATAGATATACATATACATATGGGGCATACATCTCCCCTCCTCACAACTTGCAAAACTTTGAAAAATACCCCTTCCTCCTGAAATTCTATTCACCGAGATCACGGGTCGTAAGATGATAAAGTAAGATTTTAGCCTTTCTCCCAGGCGAGAAGCCATTATGACAGGAATTCAAGAAAAATTATGGGTTTTTTTATCATTTTTATCCAGCAGACGGAACGACGCCCTGGAATTGTTATCTCAGCTCCCCTCGATATTCTTTCCGAACGTGCAATTCCATTTAAAATAGATGCCGTCTCGCGCTTCCCACACTCCAGGGACGGAAAACGTAAAAAATATCTATTATTTCCGTTGTGTGCGTGGATTTTTTTTTTTTTTAATAGAACAGGAATCTATCAGCAGCACAAAAACCTTCCAGAAGCTTTTGCAGGAGATCTAAGACAGCAGCAAATTAAAGTGGATCCTATTACTTACTGGTCCGGGACCACAAAGGGCAGCAGTTGAAAACCGGTGTGACTTTGATCTCCGTTGTAACAGAAAAGCAAAAATGACATGTTGAAATGAAAATAATTTACAATGGATGACAAGCCGGGCCGCACACTCTGGGCTGAAACAGATAGGAGCATGGATTTGCAAAGAGGGAGGGGGCATCCCAGAGAGTGCCACACCTGTGGCCATCATTTGAGAAGGTAGGACAGGAAGGAGACAGTCGGTCCTCGAGTTGCATAGAAGATTGACGGAAGAAAAAGACCTCGCGGTCCATCTAGTCTGCCCTTCTACTATTTCCTGTATTTTATCTTAGGATGGATATAAGTTTATCCCAGGCAGGTTTAAATTCAGTGACTGTGGATTTAGCAACTATATCTGCTGGAAGTTTGTTCCAAGTATCTACTACTCTTTCAGTCAAATCATATTTTCTCACATTGCTTCTGATCTTTCCCCCAACTAACCTCATTGTGTTCCCTTTCCTATTAAAAACACTTCCCTCCTGGACCTTATTTAACCCTTTGACATATTTAAATGTTTCGATCATGTCCCCCCTTTCCCTCCTGTCCTCCAGACTCTACAGATGGAGTTCATGAAGTCTTTCCTGATACGTTTTATGCTTAAGACCTTCCACCATTCTTGTAGCCCGTCTTTGGACCCCTTCAATTTTATCCATATCTTTTTTTATATATTATTATTATTATTATTATTATTATTATTATTATTATTATTATTTATTAGATTTGTATGCCGCCCCTCTCCGCAGACTCGGGGCGGCTCACAGCAGTGACAAAAACAATATACATTGACAAATCTAATAATTCAAAATCAAAAATTACACTTCTACATTCAAAATCTAAAAGCAAGGAACCCCAATATAAAAAACATACAGACAGTCATATCATGCACTAAAACTACATAGGCAGGGGGAGATGTCTCAGTTTCCCCACGCTTGATGACAGAGGTGGGTTTTAAGGAGTTTACGAAAGGCAAGGAGGGTAGGGGCAGTTCTAATCTCTGGAGGGAGCTGATTCCAGAGGGTCGGGGCCACCACAGAGAAGGCTCTTCCCCTGGGTCCCGCCAGACGACATTGTTTAGTCGACAGGACCCGGAGAAGACCAACTCTGTGGGACCTGACCGGTCGCTGGGATTCGTGCGGCAGAAGGCGGTCCCGGAGATATTCTGGTCCAATGCCATGAAGGGATTTATAGGTAATAACCAACACTTTGAATTGTGACTGGAAACTGATCGGCAACCAATGCAGACTGCGGAGTGTTGGTGTAACATGGGCATATTTGGGAAAGCCCATGATTGCTCTCGCAGCTGCATTCTGCACGATCTGAAGTTTCCGAACACTTTTCAAAGGTAGCCCCATGTAGAGAGCGTTACAGTAGTCGATCCTCGAGGTGATGAGGGCACGAGTGACTGTGAGCAGTGACTCCCGGTCCAGATAGGGCCGCAACTGGTGCACCAGGCGAACCTGGGCAAATGCCCCCCTCGCCACAGCTGAAAGATGTTTCTCTAATGTGAGCTGTGGATCAAGGAGGGCACCCAAGTTGCGGACCTTCTCTGAGGGGGTCAATGACTCCCCCCCCCAGGGTGATGGACGGACAGATGGAATTGTCCTTGGGAGGCAAGACCCACAGCCACTCCGTCTTATCAGGGTTGAGTTTGAGTCTGTTGACACCCATCCAGGCCCCAACAGCCTCCAGACACCAGCACATCACTTCCACTGCTTCGTTGACTTTCATCACCAGTCAGGCGCTTCCCAAGGACCTAGGACTGCGTGATGTAGCGGCGAATTATGTAAATAGTCTGGCCCTGAGACATGTAGGGCTTTACAGGTGATCACCAACGCCTTGAATTGTGACTGGAGCCCAATCGGTAGCCAGTGCAGCTTGTGGAGCATAGGTATTATATGGGTGTACCGAGGTGTACTAGCTTTACTGTAAAACATATAGAAGCTCGGTTGCTGAATGCAGCATTAAAATCCGAACCACACTGAAGACTATCGATCAGCCCTTCCATCCTAAGTGATAAAAAGCCAAATCATAAACACCCCTCCAAGACTGAAAAGCAGCGGGCGGCCTTGTCCTTTCATCGCAAGATCATTAATAATAAGCGAACGGAGATTAAATCGAAACGGAAGAGCCCACATCATGTACGTAAGCAACTGCATTGTTTTTCTACTGACAGCGTAATGAAGTTGACAGTCGACATACCGAGATGGCCAAGAAACATACGGGGGGGGGGGGGAGATGATGGATTAGGCTCATCTTAAAATTATTAGGAACCTACATAATATTCTACAAGATCCTTAACCTCTGATTCATCAATATTTAGCCAGCTAAGGCTTTGTTCTCAGGTCAATAATGATTTAACAATAGTCTTTAACTTTACGCCATGCACAAGCAATTGATAGCAATTTGGGAGGGTTTTTTTTTTCCTATAATGTTGTGTGCAGATTAAACCTTAGATGGCCAAAATGAGGCCACCATTATTGGCTTTTATTGTTTTAGCCAGAAACTATAAATCGCTTTTGGTACAATCTACTGGTGCGTTCAATTTGGGAATTTAAGATGTTATTCGAACATCTGGATCAAAGGTACTTTAATGTACTGACGTTATGGTTTTTTAAAAGTTTGGTTTGGTTTGGTTTGGTTTGGTTTGGTTTGGTTTGGTTTAGTTTAGTTTAGTTTAGTTTGTCTTAAGAGTTAAGACTCATTTATGTCACCAGGCTTGTGGCAATTAGATCTTAGGGCCCCTGACCGATGAATGTCATATGTGGCTGAAGTCTGACTGTGTATGATTGACTTTTAAAATATTAGGGATTTTAGGTTAGATTTTTAGCTAGTTAATTGGATTTGTTATTGTATATTGCTGTTTTTTATTATATGTTGTAAGCTGCTCCAAGTTTTCAAAGGGGGGCAGCATAGACAATGAATGAATGAATGAATGAATGAATGAATGAATGAATGAATGAATGAATGAATGAATATTCACTTGACAAATTTCTTGCTTAGCAATATAAATCCTGGGATGAATCACAGTTGTAACTCAAGGACTACCTGTGCTTTAAAAACAGGAGACTAGGATAGATCCATTTCGGCCTTATTAGGCCTCATCAGCTAGCCACACCCTTTCTTTACTGGGATTCGATCTGGGAAGCTTCTGCATTGTAAAGCAGAGAGCTATATATAGTGTGTGTGTGTGTGTGTGTGTGTTCGTAGATTTTCACGGGTATATGTATGTAGATTGTTCTGAGTTCGGGTTTTGCCCCGTGTAATATTTTGAGTGTCTATGCGACGTTTCGGTGAAATCACATTCACCATCATCAGGCTGAAGTTTTAAGCTTCGTGCTGCTGTAAATATGGAAATATAATATTCCATATTTACAGCAGCACGAAGCTTAAAACTTCAGCCTGATGATGGTGAATGTGATTTCACCGAAACGTCGCATAGACACTCAAAATATTACACGGGGCAAAACCCGAACTCAGAACAATCTACACACACACACACACATATATATATATCACATGTTTTTTGCTGAATTTGAAAATTAAGGGAGACTAGGATAGATCTATTTCGGCCTTATTTTGGCCTCATCAGCTAGCCATACCCACTGGGACTTGAACCTGCAACCTTTGCCTTGTAAGGCAGAGAATTATCCTCTAGGCTATATTTTATAAAATATTATATATTTTATATATATATATATTTATTTATTTTGTCCAATACACAATGAGGGTTTTAGTGGGTATATATCTATATACACATAGTAAAATACATGATGAAGGTTATAGAGGAGATACTCATAGTAAAATATATCTAAGAAATAATAGAAAAGAAGATATAGTAATAGAACTTATCAATGAAAGAATAGAAGAAGAGATATAGGAATAGAAGAAAGGTATAGGAGATGTAGGAGAGCAATAGGACGGGGGACGGAAGGCACTCTAGTGCATATATATATTAAAACTCCTGTCTTTTCTCTCTCTCTCTCTCTCTCTCTCTTTCTCTCCCTTCCAAAGCCAGATGCACAAAAGACCACCACGACTGCCTTTTTTCTAGTTTTGAAGAAAGGTCTTGGCACTCCAAATGCTGCCCAAAGTGTGATTGTGTGACACGGATAGTTAAACAGACGACCAGGGGGTGGGGGAAAACACCCCCCCGCTAAGCTCTCAAAAAATTCTTAGCTCTGGCGGTTGCACTTACAGATGCTTCTAAATAAAATATGACACCGGGGGCTCATTCGGAGGATAATCGCAACCGGGTTTGGCAAAAAATGAGCCGCGGGCTTCCTGAAAACTGCAAAACGACAGACTCTTGTTCCGTCCCACACTTTTATCAGCCCTCGCCGAGAAGCAAATTTAAGGTACCATTAAAAAAAAATCAAGCAGCAACTTTCTACATCAGTGATTAAAACATAGAAACATAGAAGACTGACGGCAGAAAAAGACCTCAGGATCCATCTAGTCTGCCCTTATACTATTTTCAGTATTTTATCTTAGGATGGATATATGTTTATCCCAGGCATGTTTAGATTCAGTTACTGTGGATTTACCAACCACATCTGCTGGAAGTTTGTTCCAAGGATCTACTACTCTTTCAGTAAAATAATATTTTCTCACGTTGCTTTTGATCTTTCCCCCAACTAACTTCAGATTGTGTCCCCTTGTTCTTGGGTTCACTTTCCTATTATGATGGCGAACCTTTTTTTCCTTGGGTGCCGAAAGAGCATAAGCGCACGCTATTGTGCATGCAGGAGTGCCCACACCCATAATTCACTGCCTGGGGAGGGCAAAAACAGCTTCCCCTGCCACCCGGAGGCCCCCTGGAGGCCAGAAATAGCCATTTTCCCAACTTCTGATGGGACCAGTAAAAATGCTCTCCCCCATTCTCACGGAGGCTCTCTGAAAGACAAAAACAACCTCCCAGAGTCTCTGTGCAAGCCAAAAATCAGCTGGCCAGCACACTCCCATGCCATAGGTTCACCATCACTGTTCTACAGGAAATTATAGTTCATAAAATCATATACCAAAACGTCCTACCCGTTAATGACTACCTCACCTTCAACCGCAGCAACACACGAGCAAAAAATCGATTTAAACTAAATGTCAACCGCTCCAAACTTGACTGCAAAAAATACGACTTCAGCAACAGAGTCATCAACGCCTGGAATGCACTACCTGATTCTGTGGTTTCTACTCCTAACCCCAAAACCTTTAACCTTAGACTATCTACAGTTGACCTCTCCCCCTTTCTACAAGATCTGTAAGGGGCGTGCATAAGCGCACCATTGTGCCTACTGTCCCTGTCCTATTGACTTATTTTGTTACTTTTTATCATTACTTATCTAATGTTTTATTTGTACAAATTACCACCCTATAATTGTTTGACTGACTGACTGACTGACTAGATAGATAGATAGATAGATAGATAGATAGATAGATAGATAGATAGATAGATAGACAGACAGACAGACAGACAGACAGACAGACAGACAGACAGACAGACAGACAGACAGACAGACAGACAGACAAATAAATAAATAAACGAACAAACTATTTCATTGGATTGTGGTTAACGGTTTCTTGTGGTGGATTATCACACAGCTCTTCTCCAACAGTTACAAGCTTAATATTAACCGCTCCAAACTTGACTGTAAGAAATACAACTTTAGTAATCGAGTTGTCGAAGCGTGGAATTCACTACCGGACTGTGTAGTATCATCCCCTAACCCCCAACACTTTACCCTTAGACTATCCACGGTTGACCTCTCCAGATTCCTAAGAGGTCAGTAAGGGGCGTACATAAGTGCACCAGAGTGCCTTCCGTCCCCCGTCCTATAGTCTCTCCTATATCTCCTATATCTTCTCTTCTATACCTATATCTTTTTCTGCTATTCTCTCATAGTTATATTTCACTCCTTTATTTTATCCTCTCTTCCTCCTTTAATACATTCTACCTGATTATATCCTCTATAACCCTCATTGTGTATTATTGTGTATTGGACAAAACAAACAAACAAGCAAATAAAGGACCACGATCATCAACCACCAGGAGTGAAGCTCATTTCTTGCTTAGATAATGAAGTTCACGGTTGAATGAAACCCACTTTTGAAACAAGGCAGAATTGCAGAAATCTTACAGTTGGAAGGGACCAGGGAGGTCTTCCAGTGGAGGTTTTGAAGAAGAGTTCACTGTGTTGAATAGATCCAAAAAGGTATACACTGTTCCCTCAATTTTCGCGAGGGATGCATTCCGAGACCTCCCGCGAAAGTCGAATTCCCACCAAGTAGAGATGCGGAAGTAAATACACTATTTTTGGCTATGAACAGTATCACAAGCCTTCCATTAATACTTTAAACCCCTAAATGATAATTTCCCATTCCCTTAGCAACCATTTAGATTATTACTCACCATGTTTATTTATTAAAGTTTATTAAAAAAAAATATTTATTAAAGGTGGACGAAAGTTTGGCGATGACATATAACGTCATCGGGTGGGAAAAACAGTGGTATAGGGGAAAAACCCGCAAAGTATTTTTTAATTAATATTTTTGCAAAACCGTGGTATAGACTTTTCGCGAAGTTTGAACCCACGAAAATCGAGGGAACACTGTAATTTCCCCCCCTTGGGGGGAGGGATACCCCATAAAAGTTTGTAAACTTCATGGGGAAAATCGAAGATTAAGATTGCTTCTGTTGCTACATGAAATACAGCTTAATCAGTCCATTTTTCTGAACCTGGAGGGCTATTACTAAACTCTGCTCCTTCTCATACTTTATTTTTATTTTCCAAGGACTCGGAGAGATTTCCTCGCGTTCTGACCGGCTTCTTTAACCTTTCAAATGTCAGCCTATTTCTCGATTTGGTGCGTTTCCAAAGATAGACCAATTTTGTTTTTACAGCCGTTTTATTTAAGGAAGCATTTCAATCCCACCACCACCACTACCTCAATTCAATTCCAGTTTTACCCCCAGGAAAATTACAGCTTTTTGTATCGTTCAACAGAGCAGAGGATCAAAATCCAGAATGTACAACTCGCAAAAATGATAAAAGTGACTTGATGGTTGTAAATTCGTGAACTGATATATTTCAAATTCCCTTCTCCCCCACCTTTTTTTCTTTTGAAATATAGTTTATATAGAACAACAGAAAATGCACACGCAGTGCAACTTCCGCTACGCACGCCCTCCTCATCCGTACCTGTACCTAGAAACCTAGAAGATTGACGGCAGAAAAAGACCTCATGGTCCATCTAGTCTGCCCTTATACTATTTCTTGTATTTTATCTTATTTATTTATGTATTAGATTTATTAGATTTAGGATGGATCTATGTTTATCCCAGGCATGCTTCAATTCAGTTACTGTGGATTAACCAACCACGTCTGCTGGAAGTTTGTTCCAAGCATCTACCACTTCTTTCAGTCAAATAATATTTTCCCACGTGGCTTCTGATCTTTCCCCCAACTAACTTCAGATTGTGTCCCCTTGTTCTTGTGTTCACTTTCCTATTAAAAACACTTCCCTCCTGAACCTTATTTAACCCTTTAACATATTTAAATGTTTCGATCATGTCCCTCCTTTTCCTTCTGTCCTCCAGACTATACAAATTGAGTTCATTAAGTCTTTCCTGATACGTTTTATGCTTAAGACCTTCCACCATTCTTGTAGCCCGTCTTTGGACCCGTTCAATTTTGTCAATATCTTTTTGTAGGTGAGGTCTCCAGAACTGGACACAGTATTTCGAATGTGGTCTCACCAGCGCTCTGTACAGCAGGATCACAATCTCCCTCTTCCTGCTTGCTATACCTCTAGCTATGCAGCCAAACATTCTACTTGCTTTCCCTACCGCCTGACTGCACTGTTCACCCATTTTGAGACAGAAATCACTACCCCTAAATCCTCTTCTTCTGAAGTTTTTGCTAAACTTCAAAAGAAGAGGTTTGAATGGATTGTGTGATTATTTTACTATAAGGGTTTTTTAATTGTTTTTTTAAATATTGGATTTGTAAACTGTTTATTATTGTTGTGAGCCGTCCCGAGTCTTCGGAGAGGGGCGGCATACAAATCTAATAAATTATTATTATTAATTATTATTAATCCATTTAACAGCCTCCCTCAAGAAGTTGTGAATGTTCGAACACTGGACGTTTTAAAGAAGATGTTGGATAATCATTTGTCTGAAGTAGTGCAGGGCTTCCTGCCTAAGCAGAGGGTTGGACTAGAAGACCTCCAAGGTCCCTTCCAACTCTGCTGTTATTAGTATTATTATTATAAAAACCCCAGAAAGTCCAGTTGCCTCTTGAAAAAGCACCTTTGGGATAAGATATGATCTGGATGAGTGAGAATCTCCAAGGACATGTGGATTACAACCCACATGTTACTGTCTATCCCATGGCATCCCAGCACACGCTCATCTAAATTACATTTTAACACCAGAAGGGAGTGGATTGCACGAGATCAATCACACTGCATAGACTTCTGGCAACGTAATGATACTTTGCAGGCATTGTGGAAAGGAATTGTCCCGCATTACGGATGTATGCATAATGTCATTATCTCATTTTTCAGGGCTGACGGCGGCATCAAACAGCCCACACTGCTTCTCGCTCCAAATGGGGAAAAGCCTTTAGCAAAACCTCCTGTTTATTCTGTGGTTTGTAATTAGCCCGCATTGGTTAATCTAACCCAACGTTTACAAAACAGGCCATTTACCCAATATATAAACACTTTCCAGCAATTAGCCAAAGCATTGTTATTGATTAAGATTTAATACGGCAGCCGTCGGGTAGGGTGGAATGGCAAGGAACAAAAATTATCTCTAATTGGTCAGAGGGCATTTTCTTGTCAAAGTATTTTCCCTGGCGGAAAGACGGGTTCAATTGCGTTCTCTATCAAGTCCGGGCCATGGAGTGTGTGTTTGTGTGTGTGTGTGTGTGTATCACTTTTGCTGCTCATGTCAGAAAAAGCAACAGATTGGATGTTCCAGTCCCTTTGTCGTCCTCTCTGGAATTAATAAGTTTGGGTTGCTTGTTTTGAACATGAGCAAAAAGGCCGTGACTCACCTTGTAATAGGATGGAACTCCTAAGTTCAGGCAGTCCTCAACTTACAACAATTCCGTTTAGTGACTGTTCAAAGTTATATATTTCTCAACATACAAATCCAATAAATAAATAAATAAATGATAATTTTTTTGAAAATAGTGGCAGTATTATTTAACCATATTTGGAGATCAGACAATTGATTGATTGATTGATTGATTGATTGATTGGTTGATTGATTGATTGATTGATTGATTGATTGATTGATTGATTGATTGATTGATTGTTAGAGTTGAAAGGGACCATGAAGGCCATCGAGTTCAACTCCCTGCCCAAGCAGGAACCCTATAGTACACCAGTCAAGTGGCAGTTAATAAGGGCACTGAAGAAAGTGACGAGTTTTCCTAGGTTTATACTTTCAAATATCGCAGCATCTCCAGCTGGCTGGAGAACTCTGGGAGTTGAAGTCCACAAGTCTTAAACTTGCCAAGTTTGAAGACCTCTGATCTAATCTATATCCATACTCAAGTCCATCCAGAGCCAGGGTGGCGCAGTGGTTGGAGTGCAGCACTGCAGGCTATTTCCGCTAACTGCTAGCTGTAGTTCAGCAGTTCAAATCTCACCACCAGCTCAAGGTCGACTCAGCCTTCCAGCCTTCCAAGGTGGGTCAAAAGAGGACCCAGACTGTTGGGGCCGATATGCAGATTCTGCAAACCGTTTAGAGAGGGCTGCAAAAGCACTACGAAGTGGCATATAAATCTAAATGCTGTTGCTATTGCTATCTAGCCATCTATATGTCCATATCCATAACTATCGTCAGTGTCTGCCTGTCCATCTGTCCCTCCATCCATCCAATCCAGTGGTTCCCAAAGTGGGCGGTACCATCCTGTGGGGGGGATGATTTGGGGAGGGGGCACTAAGAGGCCACGTGGAATGCAGGAAAGCATGTCAGGGCAGTGGGGAAGGGAGGTTGCAGCCTACTTTGTAAGGAGTCCAAGTCCTGACATCTCCAAGTTGCCAAGGTTGGGAAACACTGCTACAGAGCACAGCACACCAAGACAACGAGACACAAGGACAGTTTTTTCCAAAATGCCATCACTCTGCTAAACAAATAATCCCCTCAATGCTGTCAAACTATTTACTAACTCTGCACTACTATTACTACTAGTTTTTTCTCACATCGTTCCTATCAGCCGTTTCCTCCCACTTAGGACTGTATGACTGCAACTTGTTGCTTGTATCCTTAAGATTTTTATTAATATTGATTGTTTCCTCATTGCTTATTGGACCCCTATGACAATCATTAAGTGTTTTTTACCTCTTGATTCTTGACCAATGTATATTTCCTTTTATGCACACCGAGATCATTGGCACCAAGACAAATTTATTTATTTATTTATTTATTTATTTATTTATTTATTTATTTATTTATTTATTTATTTATTTATTTATTTATTTAATGTAAACAAATCTAATATTAAAAACAATCTAAAAAACCCCAATTTAAAGAACCACTCATACATACAGGCATACCATGTATAAATTCTATAAGCCTAGGAGAAGGGAAATTTCAATTCCCCCATGCCTGACGACAGAGGTGGGTTTTAAGGAGCTTGCGAAAGGCAAGGAAGGTGGGGGCAACTCTGATATCTGGGGGGAGCTGGTTCCAGAGGGTCGGGGCCGCCACAGAGAAGGCTCTTCTCCTGGGTCCCGCCAAACGACATTGTTTAGTTGATGGGACCCGGAGAAGGCCCACTCTGTGGGACCTAACCGGTCGCTGGGATTCGTGCAGCAGAAGGCGGTCCCGGAGATATTCTGGTCCGATGCCATGAAGGGCTTTATAGGTCATAACCAACACTTTGAATTGTGTCCGGAAATTGATCGGCAACCAATGCAGACTGCGGAGTGTTGGTGTGACATGGGCATACCTGGGGAAGCCCATGATTGCTCTCGCAGCTGCATTCTGCACGAACTGTTCCTTGTGTGTCCAATCACATTTGGCCAATAAAGAATTCTATTCTATTCTATTCAACTCTCCAGAGAGGGGCAGCATACAAGTCTAATAAATTATTATTATTCTATTCTATTCTATTCCATTCCATTCCATTCTATTCCATTCTATATTCTATTCTATTTTATTCCTATATTCTATTCTATTCTACTCTACTATTCTACTCTACTCTACTCTATTCTATTCGACTCTCCGGAGAGGGGCGGCATACAAGTCTAATAATTATTATTCTATTCTATTCTATTCTATTCTATTCTACTCTACTCTACTATTCTACTCTACTCTACTCTACTCTTCTACTCTACTCTACTCTACTCTATCCATTTGTGTGATGGAGGTGCATACAAAGGAAACTATGCACGCCTACCTATGCCACTCACGGGCACACCCTGCATCGGTGTAGGGCCGCCAAAAATATGGGGACCTCTTCCCAAAGGGATTTTTAGCTTCTTCCTTCAGGGGCCAGAATCCGTGCGACCTAGAGGTGTGCTTGCCCAAACAAAGTTCAAAAAGAATTTATTTTAGGGCTTCAGGCACATGAAGACCAGAGCAGAAGACTAATCCGCAAAGACGGTAACTGGAAGGATATCGGCTTCCTGATATATGCGCAAACATAATAGCATTAATGGAAATGACACATCAGCGTTCTCTGGCAAACACCTCCCTTATCTTCCAGCCACAGATCGGACACAGTCGGCTTCCCATTAGCCCTGCGCCATTATTTTAACGCTTACAAAACACAATTGTTTGCTTTTCATAAAAATGCTAACCGTCGTAGCAGGGAGGGATCAGGTATTCCGCAAAGATCTGTGAAGCATTTTTTTGAGCGCAATTCTTCTTTACCGCATCGCCTAGGAAGCGGGAGCGCCAGAAATGTTCTGTTTATCAAGGTGTCCCCAAGACAGTGGTTAAAATTGCATTACAGGGCAGTCCTTGACTTACAACCGTTCATTTTAGTGACCGTTCAGATGATGATGATGATGACGATGATGATGGCTGGAAAAGGCGGGGAGAAGCCTCTGTGTGGCCTCTCTAGGAACCTCCTGGGAGGAAACAGGGCCAAAAAAGGAGGGGAGAAACCTCCGTGGGGTCTCTCTAGGAATCTCCTGGGAGGAAATAGGGCCGGAAAAGGCGGGGAGAAGCCTCCGTGGGGCCTCTCTAGGAACCTCCTGGGGGGAAACAGGGCCAGAAAAGGAGGGGAGAAACCTCCGTGGGGCCTCTCTAGGAATCTCCTGGGAGGAAACAGAGCCGGAAAAGGCAGGGAGAAGCCTCCGTGGGGCCTCTCTAGGAATCCCCTGGGAGGAAACAGGGCCTCCACCCTCCCTGTGGTTTCCCCAATCGCACGCATTATTTGCTTTTACATTGATTCCTATGGGAAAAATTGCTTCTTCTTACAAACTTTTCTACTTAAGAACCTGGTCACGGAACGAATAAAATTGGTAAGTAGAGGTGCCACTGTATTTAAATATAGACTATTCTAGGTAGATCTACTATTATCTAATGCTGCCTTCTTAGCCATGCTTGGTATGCTTTTCAAGGCTGGATATAAATTCAACTAGTGGCAACATATCATCTGTTTGAAGGCCCCTCTTGGTAATAAATGAATTGCAAAATAAGCAATTGAGACCAACTGATTAGCATGCTGGGGCAAGCTTCACACGGTGTGTTGATATCATGCAATACGCAAACTTGCCAACGCGTTTGATAAACAAGGTAATAATTAAGAGACGGGTTAATCTGAGATTACACAGAAATCCCAAATAAACCCAACAAAAGGTGTGTGTGTTTTTCCCCCAAACGGTAAACTGATCTCTATTATATGCCAATTATATTACTTTACAAAATAATAATAATTTGTGAATGCTCTTCATTAATATGGAATGAAGAGGATGGGGTTTAATTGGTAGCCATCACAAATGCAGATGGAGTAAATCCCAAATATAAATTCCAGGGAGAGACAAAGATTAAAATAGAAAAAAAGGCTTGAATTCAATCCTTTTAATTTAACTTTTTAAATCCTGACCAATCTCATCCTGCATTTTACCACCCAAGTGTTTGTCTCTGTTTTAAAGTAAGGTTCTACATTTAGCCAACAAAAACAAAATGCACAGGTACAGTAGATGCTCAACAGTTGTAAATGTGAGAGGGATCTTGGAGTCCTAGTGGACAACCATTGAAATAGGAGCCAGCCGTGTGCAGCAGCTGCCAAAAAAGCCAACACAGTTCTAGGCTGCATTAACAGAGGGACCAACATCACACAAAGTGTTAATACCACTATATTTATTTGTTTATTCAATTTTTATGCCGTCCTTCTCCTTAGACTCCAGGCGACTTACAACATGTTAACATATATGTTTTTGTAGATTTAATATAATATATAATGCCTTGGTAAGGCCAAACTTGAAATACTGCATTCAATTTTGGTCGCCACGATGTTGAGACTCTAGAAAGAGTGCAGAGAAGAGCGACAAAGAAGATTAGGGGACTAGAGGCTAAAATATATGAAGAACAGTTGCAGGAACTGGGCATGGCTAGTTGAATGAAAAGAAGGACCAGGGGAGACAGGATAGCAGTCTTCCAATATCTCAGGAGCTGCCACAAAGGAAGAGTCAACCCAATAGCAATAGCATTTTAGCATTTAGACTTATATACCGCTTGACCGTGCTTTACAGCCCTCTCTAAGTGGTTTACAAAGAATAAGCCTCTTGCCCCCAATAATCTGGGTCCTCATTTTACCGACCTCGGAAGGATGGAAGGCTGAGAGTCAACCTTGAGCCTACTGAGATTCGATGCACCAAACTGTTGGCAGCCTACCTACCAGCAATCAGCATCCAGATGAGCGTAAATCAACTCCAAAATTAACATCGTATTCACAATCAAGAAATAAATAATACCCCAATCAAGGAACTATCAAACGAGCCAAGAGAAAACAGCCCAACCAAAGTCCATCGCTACCAACATTTTACAGAGCAAGCCACTACGATATAAATTGAGAGCAGACCCCGTTTCCTTCTGGCATTGATGATGTTACCTAGTTGGGTCGTGAAATGTCTGCATGTGAAGGCAAACTGCCCTTCCCCAGTGGGCCGACCTCTAAGGAGGCACAGGATGCCATAATTGCCACATCAAAAGCACCCATTAGGCTAAAACATCAACCTTCAGCAATATTCTATCCCAACCTTCAGTGCCTAAGAACCTATGATTACAACATGCATGTAAATAACCAAGCTGAGAAAGCACCAAGAAACTCACAGCCATCCTCCTCCTCCTCTTCCTCCCTTTTCCTTCCTCCACTCCACAAATCCTTCTCTTATAGCATTGATGGTGTTACCTAGTTGGGTTGTGAAATGTCTAACAAACAACCAAACTCAGACAGCACCAAGGACCCCTCAAAATGGGGTGGTCTTGCCTTTTGCTTTCCTCCTCCTCCTCCTTATATTTGCAAGGTGAACCCAAGGTGTACCATATTATTATTATTATTATTATTATTATTATTATTATTATTATTATTATTTATTGGATTTGTATGCCGCCCCTCTCCGGAGACTCGGGGCAGCTAACAGCAATAATAAAACAGTATACAATAATAATCCAATACTAAAAACGATTAAAAAACCCATTAATATAAAAACCAAACATACATACAGACATACCATGCATAAAATTGTAAAGGCCTAGGGGGAAAGCATATCTCAATTCCCCCATGCCTGGCGGCAGAGGTGGGTTTTAAGCAGCTTACGAAAGGCAAGGAGGTTGGGGGCAATTCTAATCTCTGGGGGGAGTTGGTTCCAGAGGGCCATGGCCGCCACAGAGAAGGCTCTTCTCCTGGGTCCTGCCAAGCGGCACTGTTTCGTTGACGGGACCCGGAGAAGACCCACTCTGTGGGACCTAACTGGTCGCTGGGATTCGTGGAAGACCCATACTATGTGGGACGATATGTTTCACCCCGATGCTGGGTGCAAGGACCCCATCTCCTTTCCAAAGCATTTGTAGGCAGGTGTGGGATTTATTTTGCCCTTGCTTCAGATGTTATTATCATTTCAATCATTTATAAAGTCACCTAACCAAATAAAACAATTTTTTTTAAAAATCCAGAAACGGTCGTGGATTTCTTATGTGTGCGGGGTTTTTTAAATCCACTTTCTGATCATTTCATCCCGTTACAATTACACAGCGATTGTTGGGAACTCAAGAATCCTACAACTCCCTTTTTTTTTTTTTAAAGAAAATGGGGAAATCCGGAAAACGATGGCATTCATTAAAAACCCTCGGCAAATGGCCCGTTTATCACCCACCCGGCAGAATGGCGCAAAGGCCGGCGCATAAATTATTTATGATGTGTAACAGTTTAATGGAGCATAAAATAGATTCCCCCCCCCCCTCTTCTCTTCCTTCCCTATTAGCAAAAGTTGTGGGTTTTTCTCTGTGCCGGTTCCAAAAGTTGGCAGGGGACCCTAACCCGTTTAAAATTATGGCACAGGCATCAAATTTTTTTTTCCAATTGTTCCGTATCAATTTTGCGAGTGAAGAGGAAATGGCTTGCAGTGGGCTCTAAGTGATGTTTAGCGAAAACCCTGCCAACAACTCTTCCAGCAGCTACATTGGAGACTTTCAGGAAATTCATAACTTTGGACAAACTTTCACCGGCACAGCCTGTCGGGTCTGCTTCGCTCAGAATTTAGGAAAGCAAAGCTCAGAGTCCACTTTGAACTTCGAAGGTCAATTTTACTAAACCAGAAGTGAATGCAACTTGAAAGAAAAGTCTGAAGAAAAAGGCTCACGAGATGCCTTTTTTTACAAAGTACAGTGGTACTTTACCTAAGAATGTCTCTATTTACAAACTTTTTTTAGATAAGAACCAGGGGTTCAAGATTTTTTTTGCCTTCTCGAGAACAATTTTCCACTTACAAACCTGAGCCTTCGAAACTGTAACCAGAAAACGCAGGGAAAAGCCTCTGTGGGGCCTCTCTGGAAATCTCCTGGGAGGAAACAGGGCTGGAAAAGGTGGGGAGAAGCCTCTGTGGGGCCTCTCTGGAAATCTCCTGGGAGGAAACAAGGCTGGAAAAGGTGGGGAGAAGCCTCTGTGGGGCCTCTCTGGAAATCTCCTGGGAGGAAACAGGGCTGGAAAAGGTGGGGAGAAGTCTCTGTGGGGCCTCTCTGGAAATCTCCTGGGAGGAAACAGCACTGGAAAAGGTGGGGAGAAGCCTCTGTGGGGCCTCTCTGGAAATCTCCTGGGAGGAAACAGGGCCGGAAAAGGTGGGGAGAAGCCTCCATGCAGCCTCTCTAGGAATCTCCTGGGAGGAAACAGGGCCGGAAAAGGAGGGGAGAAGCCTCCGTGGGGCCTTTCTAGGGATCTCTTGGGAGGAAACAGGGCCTCCACCCTCCCTGTGGTTTCCCCAATCGCACACATTATTTGCTTTTACATTGATTCCTATGGGGAAAATTGCTTCTACTTACCAACTTTTCTACTTAAGAACCTGGTCATGGAACGAATGAAGTTCGTAAGTAGAGGTAGCACTGTAACCCCAACACCCCGCTCAGGCAGTCCACCCAATCCAAAATGTCCATAAGCATCAGGTGGGTGCATCTTCGCTGGCGTGTCATGCTTTTGGAGTGCACAGTCTGTTAACCTTGAGTTGGTGATAAGCAGGTCTACTCTGCACATCTGTGTCAGGCTGCAACTTCCCCCCCTCCTTTTCTCTTTCTCATACAAAATCAAAACTCCCATGGGCTCCTCCAGCATGCTTCCCCCCTCCCAAATCCTGGATGCCGAATAATGCAGAAATGCTGACACAGCAAAGAACCATGGCGTCAACCAGTAAAAGGTTTTGAGATGGCTTTGGAAGGAACTAACTCCCTAACCCTAACCCATACCACATCTCAGACATCAACACCATTGAAAACGTCCAAAGATATTTCACCAGAAGAGCCCTTCACTCCTCCACTCGAAACAGAACATCCTACGAAAATAGACTAACAATCCTGGGCCTAGAAAGCCTAGAACTACGGCGCCTAAAACACGATCTGAGTATTGCCCACAAGATCATATGCTGCAACGTCCTACCGGTCAATGACTACTTCAGCTTCAACCGCAATAACACAAGAGCACGCAACAGATTCAAACTTAATACGAACCGCTCCAAACTTGACTGTAAAAAATATGATTTCAACAATCGAGTTATCGAAGTGCGGAACTCATTACCGGACTCCATAGTGTCAACCCCTAACCCCCAACGCTTCTCCCTTAGACTCTCCACGATTGACCCCTCCAGGTTCCTAAGAGGGCAGTAAGGGGCGTACATAAGTGCACTGGTGTGCCTTTCGTCCCCTGTCCAATTGTCTCTCCTTTCTTTCACTTATCTTATATATTCTCTTCCTTTCATATATCTTCTCCTCTAAGGTCACTTTCACCCTCTTTTATATTATCACATGTCTATTTTCTTCCTATGTATTTATGTATTGGACAAATGAATAAATAAATAAATAAATAAAAAGCAGGATGCCCTATTGCAAAGCATGAAACCAGCTGTAAGCAGAAGGAAGAGCTCCTCCGGTTATCCTTGACTTACAACTATTAGTTTAGTGGCCGGTCAAATATATACCTGAAAGCTGAGAGAAGTCAGGATAACAGAGTTGGGAGGGTGCGTGGAGGTCTTCTAGTCCAATCCCCTACTCAAGCAGGAGACCTCGATACCATTTCAGACAAATGGTTGTCTAATTTCTGCTTAAAAACTTCCAGTGTTGGAATACCCACAATATGAGATGGAATGGAACAGAATAAAGACCAGGGAAGTCTTAATACCACTCTACTACGCCCTGGTCCGACCACACCTGGAATACTGTATTGAGTTCTGGTCACCACACTTCAAAAGAGACATTGAAACTCTGGAGAAAGTGCAGAAAAGAGCAACCAAGATGATTAAGGGATTGGAAACCAAGACTTACGAAGAGAGACTGAGGGAACTGGGCATGGATAGCCTAGAGAAAAGGAGGGCCAGAGCGGACATGATAGCAGTCTACAGGTATACGAAGGGATGTCACAGAGAGGAGAGGATCACTTTATTCTTCAGGGCACCAGAGGGCCGGACGAGGAACAACAGCTGGAAGCTGACCAAGGACAGATTCAACATGGAGATAAGGAGGAACTTCCTGACGGTCAGAGCGATCAACCATTGGAGCAACCTACCAGCGGACGTTGTGAACTCCAACACTCTGGACATTTTTAAGAGAAGACTGGTGTGCTATAGGGTTCCTGCTTGGGCAGGGGGTTGAACTTGATGGTCTTCATGATCCATTTCAACTCTAACAATAAATAAATAAATAAAACCTGGAAGGGAACATTTAAATATGTTAAAGGGTTAAATGAGGTTTGGGGGGGCAGTGTTTTTAATAGGAAAATGAACACAAGAACAAGGGGTCACAATCTGAGGTTAGTTGGGGAAAAAGATCAGAAGCAACATGAGAAAATATTATTTTACTGAAAGAGTAGTAGATGCTTGGAACAAACTTCCAGCAGACATAGTTCGTAAACCCACAGTCACTGAATTTAAACATGCCTGGGATAAACATAGATCCACCCTAAGATAAAATACAGGAAATAGTATAAGGGCAGACTAGATGGACCATGAGGTCTTTTTCTGCTGTCAATCTTCTATGTTTCTAAATCATATATAATCACAAAAAATTCTTAGTTCATGCCTATTTAATTTCAGTATTTAATAATAGATCGGTTATATAAGGGTTTTCAGTTTTTAGAAAAATGTATAAAGAGAGGAAGGAGGCACTACGGCATAGTCTTTAAAATGTTAGAGATATTGTTTGTATTAAACCTTTGAAAGAATATCAATGATGAAATTAAATTAGAAGACAATTGGTTTGTCTAGATGACAAAATTAGAAAGTTGGCAGCGAGGAAAAATGATTTATTCTGAAATTAAATAGGTATGAACATCTGAATTCTGATCATGTGACCACCATAACAGCTGCAACGGAGTGTGGGAAAAACAGCCCTAAGTCACTTTCCGGAACGGTTACTAAACATAGAAACATAGAAGACTGATGGCAGAAAAAGACCTCATGGTCCATCTAGTCTGCCCTTATACTATTTCCTGTATTTTATCTTACAATGGATATATGTTTATCCCAGGCATGTTTAAATTCAGTTACTGTGGATTTACCAACCACGTCTGCTGGAAGTTTGTTCCAAGCATCTACTACTCTTTCAGTGAAATAATATTTTCTCACGTTGCTTTTGATCTTTCCCCCAGCTAACTTCAGATTGTGTCCCCTTGTTCTTGTGCTCACTTTCCTATTAAAAACACTTCCCTCCTGAACCTTATTTAACCCTTTAATATATTTAAATGTTTCGATCATGTCCCCCCTTTTCCTTCTGTCCTCCAGACTATACAGATTGAGTTCATGAAGTCTTTCCTGATACGTTTTATGCTTAAGACCTTCCACCATTCTTGTAGCCCGTCTTTGGACCCGTTCAATTTTGTCCATATCTTTTTGTAGGTGAGGTCTCCAGAACTGAACACAGTATTCCAAATGTGGTCTCACCAGCGCTCTATACAGCGGGATCACAATCTCCCCCTTCCTGCTTGTTATACCTCTAGCTATGCAGCCAAGCATCCTACTTGCTTTTCCTACCGCCCGACCACACTGCTCACCCATTTTGAGACTGTCAGAAATCACCACCCCTAAATCCTTCTCTTCTGAAGTTTTTGCTAACACAGAACTGCCAATGCAATACTCAGATTGAGGATTCTAAGCGAACTGTATCTTCTGGTTTTCCAAACGAGCGAGAACGTTTCCTTGTGTTTGGAATTCTTTCTCTTGTTTTTCCCCCTTTCTTTTTTTTCTCCTAGCAGAAACGATTATGAGAAAAGGAAACCATTAAAAGGGAAGCTAATGACCATGAATTGTGACAGATGCTATAGTAACGGAGGCCTGTTGGCTGACTCGCGGCACCATTAACAATCTATCATAAAGTACTCTGAACTCGCTCGTTTACGACTGCCGGATCCACTCGAGGGGAAGCGAGAAACAGCGAGGGAGTCCCTCCGAGGCAAAAAACCAGAAGCCATTTATTTATCCTAATGTCACAATCCCCACTGGTTGCCTGCATGATAATTAAGGAAATGAAGAAGGGATGAAATATGGTTGCTGTTTTTTAAAAATAGGAAGGGGGAGAGACGGGGTTGGAAGGGAAGGGCTTCGCTTAAAGAGGGTAAGGGAGCCGGGTTGGGGGAGCCGGTGGGTTTGAGGAAGGAGGAAAACTAAATTGGCTGTAACTTCCACCGGGTCAGAAGGTCACGAAGCTTGGCTGGTAGACCGACACCGGGAACTGGAGAACAGCCATATTCAGTACGGTAGAAAACACACAGCATCAGAAGTGATAGGCGCAGGTATCAGCTGAGTTCCCAAGGGAAATGCAATGTACAGGTGATGCTCAATCTGCAGCAACAATTGGACCAGAATATCTGTCTCTCGCTCTTGCTCTGCATCCATCCATCTTGGACAAGAAGCAAAACAAAGGAAAATGGAGACCAGTTGGTCTTGCAAAAGCACCTTTGGGACAACTGTGGCCTGGATGACTGAATCTGCATAGACATCCATACATTTCTAACCTCTATCTGTCCATCCATCTATTGATCCATCTATTGATCCATCCATGCAACCATGCAACCATGCATCCAGCCAGCCACCCATCCATCACCCATCCATCACCTATCCATGCATCCATGGTTCCATCCATGCAACCGTGCAACCATGCATCCAGCCACCCACCCAGCCACCCAGCCATCCATCTCTAAGCTCTATCTGTCCATCCATCTATTCAATTCAATTCAATTCAATTTATTAGATTTGTATGCCGCCCCTCTCCATAGACTCAGGGCGGCTCACAGCAATAACAAAGAACAATATACAATAACAATTCTAATATTTAAAAATATCTAAAACCCCTTTTTAAAAGCAAGACAAACATATAATGCATAAATTATATAGGCCTGGGGAAGATGTCTCAATTCCCCCATGCCTGATGGCAGAGGTGGGTTTTAAGGAGTTTATGAAAGGCAAGGAGGGTAGGGGCAATCTTAATCTCCGGGGGGAGCTGGTTCCAGAGGGTCGGGGCCACCACAGAGAAGGCTTTTCCACTGGGTCCCACCAGACGACATTGTTTAGTCGACGGGACCCGGAGAAGGCCAACTCTGTGGGACCTAACTGGTCTCTGGGATTCGTGCGGCAGAAGGCGGTGCATCTATCCATCTATCCACATCTATCCGTCCATCAATCCATCCCTCCATTTCTATCATCTATCTGTCCGTCCATCCATCCAACTGTCTCTATCATCTATCTGTTCATCCATCCATCTCTATCCATCCATCCATTCATCCATCTATCACCTATCTGCCCATCTATCCATCAATCCATCTCTATCATCCATGCATCCATCCATATCATCTATCCGTCCGCCTGTCCATCCATCCATCCATTCAATCCTCCCAATCCAGAAACCCTTTAGTGCTTCCAACATGGCTGCGGAGAGGGGCGGCATACAAATTTAATAAATAAATAAATAAATAAATAAATAAATAAATAAACAAACAAACAAACAAACAAACAAACAAACAAACAAACAAACAAACCATCCTCCATCCATCCATTCTGAGGATTAGGGTCTCCAGGTCTTAAAGCTGCCAAGGTTGGGTACCTACTGTTCTAACCAAAGCTGTGCATTTATCTATGAGTGAATTAAATGTCTTCTCACTAATTAAAGTAAATTCAGAGGGAACACCTTCCCCCCAAAAAACAAAACAAAACACAGGTCTACTCCTTCAAAAAGGACAATCTCATCCTTCCAGGAGGAGCCACAGAAACCAAGAGGGGACTCAGGTGGACAAACTCCCACCTTACTCTGACCTCTCTTCGCAAACAAAAGTCTAGCAGAGTCTAAGATCAATTAAACATTTTGGAGAGAAAATGAAGCTTTTTAAGAGGGCAAAGGGGGAAACCTGCTCCCGTTCTCCGATCCGGATAAATCTAATTATTCTTCTGCAACACCTGGCTAATGTACTGATTTAAGCACTAAATGCCTGTTTTTTGCAAAGCCATTAAGGGGGCCTGTGGAACACAGTGTGATTCATCCTCCTATTGCTATTTTCTTTTCCTAAACAAGCCTTCAATATTCAGACTTTTCAGGGCTCGAACAAATGAATCCTTCAGTTTTGAACAAACAAATCTTCCAGTTTGCAAAAGATGCTTTACCAGGGGGCCATTCCAACTAAAAACAAATGGAAATAATTTCCACGTAAGCTCACTAAAGTAGGTCTGGGAACTTCTGGCTGTCCTTTGAGCTGCATAATATATTATTATTATTATTATTATTATTATTATTGTTGTTGTTGTTGTTGTTGTTGTTGTTGTTGTCAGTACAACACAGCAAACGAGATCACAATGCTGGATTTCATATTTCATCACCAGTCGGGCGCTTCCCAAGCACCTAGGACTGCGTGATGTAGCGGCGAATTATGTTTGCCGATCCCAGATGGAGATTTTGTCCATTCCGATGGTTTTCAAATGTACACTGAGATCCTTTGGTACTGCACCCAGCGTGCCAAAGACCACTGGGACCAGTTTCACTGGCTTATGCTAGAGTCGTTGCAGCTCGATTTTTAGATCTTCGTATTTAACTAATTTCTCTAGCTGCTTCTCCTCAATTCTGCTGTCTCCTATGATTGCGATGTCGGTGACCCATACTTTCTTTTTCTCCACAATCAGGATGTCTGGTGTGTTATGCTTCAGAATTCGGTCAGTCTGAAGTCGGAAGTCCCACAGTAGTTTTGCTTGCTCATTTTCGACCACTTTTTCGGGCTTATGATCCCACCAGTTCTTTGCCACTGGCAAATGGTAGTTCCGGCACAAGTTCCAGTGGATCATCTGTGCCACAGCATCATGTCTATGCTTGTAGTCAGTCTGCGATCTTTTTGCAGCAGCTGAGTATGTGATCGATTGTTTCATCTGTTTCTTTACAGAGTCTGCACTTTGGATCATCTGTTGATTTTTCAATTCTGGCTTTGACAGCATTATTATTATTATTATTATTATTATTATTATTATTATTATTATTATTATTATTATCATTATTATTATTATTAATTTATTTTCACAATACACAGCAAACGAGATTTATATGCTGAATTTCGTATTACAATATCACGAGTCAAACACTTCCCAAGTGTCTAGGACTGTGTGATGTATTTTCTTATGATGCCCGCAGATCCAAGTACTGTGGCCTTTTGCAACTGACCGATCCTGATTTTGTCTATGTGTATTGTTTTCAAATGCTGGCTTTTATGTCTTTTGGCATAGCACCCAATGTGCCAGTTACCACTGGGACCACCTATACTGGTTTATGCCAGAATCATTATACTGTAGTTCGATTTTAAGATCCTGATATCAGCTAAGTTTTTCTTGTTTCTCATCAATCCGACTGTCACCTGGTATGGCGACATCAATGATCCACACTTTTTCGACAATCATGAGGTCCGGTGTATTGTGTTTCAAAACCGTGTCAGTTTGAATTCGAAAGTCCCGAAATATTTTGGCATGTTTGTTTTGTATTATTATTATTATTAATTTATTCACAAAAAACAGTAATACACAGCAAACGAGGTTGAAATGCTGGATTTTGTATCACAGTATCACAAGTCAAACACTTCCCAAACATCTAGGAATTTTGCAGTTTTACTATACTAAATTGAATAAATAAATAAATACTGATTCTTTGTCGTTGTTGCTATTACCAATGCAACGCAGCAAACGAGATCACTATGCTGGATTTCGTATTTCATCACCAGTCGGGCGCTTCCCAAGCACCTAGGACTGCGTGATGTAGCAACGAATTATGTTTGCCGATCCCAGTAAAGCGGCCTTTTGCAATTGACAGATGGAGATTTTGTCAATTCCGATGGTTTTCCAATGTCTGCTGTGATCCTTTGACACTGCGCCCAGTGTGCCAAGTACCACTGGGACCACTTTCACTGGCTTATGCCAGAGTCGTTGCAGCTCAATTTTCAGTTGTTGTTGTTGTTGTTATTTTACTCCCTAGAAACTTTACTAGGATTCTAGACAAATAATTGGGCATTATTTTTAATCGTTCCATTCTTTGAATGGCATGTTTGCTTTCCAGGAAGGTGCAGGCATTTAAATACATCTCGATATAACCATTATGCTGCAAATGATCAAAACAAAAAACAACCTGGGTGACTTTTTTCCTTCTTTAAAAAGCCTTTTTTTTCTCTCAAGGAGAATTTGTCCAAAATTTCTCCCGCTATTAAACACAACGTGCTCCATAAAAGTATTCCACTGAGGACGAACATAGACACCGAATGTTAGTAAAAGTAAAATGTAACATCCTATGCTATTTTAATTTAAATTTGTCTCTTTTTTCTTCTTCTTCTTCTAATCCCAGCATACGGTGAGGTCTCAAAGAGTTGGTCTTCCCAGGGTCCCATCTACCAGACAATGTCATTTGGCAGGACCTAGGGGAAGAGCCTTCTCTGTGGGGGGCCCGGCTTTTTGGAACCAACTCCCCCCCCCCCAGAGATTCGCACTGCCCCCACCCTCCTTGCTTTCCGAAAGAGTTTGAAGACTCATCTTTGCCACCCAGCCTGGGGCCATTAGATCTTTCCCTCCCTGACCAACGAATGTGTTTAGAATAAATTATGGATTGAGTGAATGATAATTGAATGTTTTTAATTATTAGGATGTTTTTAAAGACTTTTAACTGCTATTAATTGAATCAAAAGTGTTTCCTCAATTTTCGCGGGGGATGCGTTTCGAGACCGCCCGCGAAAGTCGAATTTCCACAAAGTTGAGATGCGGAAGTAAATACACGATTTTGGCTATGGGCAGTATCACAAGCCTTCCCTTAACACTTTAAACCCCTAAATTACAATTTCCCATTCCCCTAGCAACCATTTAGATTATTACTCACCATGTTTATTTATTAAAGTTTATTAAAAAAAATATTTATTAAAGGCGGACGAAAGTTTGGCAATGACATAGGACGTCATCGGGCGGGAAAAACCGTGGTATAGGGAAAAAAACATGAAGTATTTTTTAATTCATATTTTTGAAAAACTGTGGTATAGACTTTTTGCGAAGTTCAAACCCACGGAAATCGAGGGTATTATGTACTTTGTTGTGAGCCGCCCCGAGTCCAGGGAGAGGGGTGGCATTCAAACCCAATTAATAAAATAAATAAATTAATTAAATAAAATAATATGGTGAAAGGGAAGAGGAGGAGGAGGAGATACAGGTAGTCCTCGGTTTACGACCGCAACTGAGCCCAGAATTTCCGTCGCTAAGAAAGACACTTCTTAAAAAAGAGTTTTGTCCCATTTTACAACCTTTTGTTAAGCGAATCACTGCAGTCATTAAGCCAGTCACATGGTTGTTAAGGGAACCCGGCTTCCGCCATGGACTTTGCTTGTCAGAAGATCGGAAAACAGGATTGCCATGCGCTGGGGGAACTCTGCAACCATCACAAACACATGTCGGGTGCCAAGTGTTCGAATTTTGATGTGCGACGCTGCAATATTTGTATGCCACCCCGAGTCTACGGAGAGGGGCGGCATACAAATCTAATAAGTAAGTAAGTAAGTAAGTGAGTGAGTGAGTGAGTGAGTGAGTGAGTGAGTGAATGAATGAATGAATGAATGAATGAATGAATGAATGAATGAATGAATATTCGCTAAGGGTGAAAAACAGCCGTTAAGTTTCTTTTTTCCCAGTGCTGGTCTAACTTCAAACGGTCACTAAGTGAACTCTCGCCAGTCAAGGACTTCCTGTCTTTCAGGGCAGAAACTGTTGCTGCGCTATTATTCTATTCCGGATGATAGATACGTGCCTACATAAGCAAAAATTTATTCGGACACAGGAGCGTCTAATCCAAGAGGCAAATAAACCATCCGGTCTGTCACTAGGCATTGTTGGCAGAAGGCTTATTGGATTATGTTTAAAGATTTTTGGCTCTGATCTGCTGTACGCACGGCTGCAGCATCATTTAGAACAGGAGTCTCCAACCTTGGTTCCAACTTTAAGACTTGCAGACTTCAACTCCCAGAGTTCCTCAGGCAGCTTTGCTGGGTGACTTTGGGCTAACTTTCAAGTGAAAGTAAAAATCCGGCCTTAGGCATGAAAGCTGGCTGGGTGACATTGGGCCAATCACCAGGAGACTGGGAGTTCTAGTCCCTCCTTAAACATGAAATATGGTTGGGTGACTTTGGGGCAATCATCAGGAGACTGGGAGTTCTAGTCCATCATTAAATATGAAAGCTGGCTGGATGACTTTGGGCCAATCACCAGGAGACTGAGAGTTCTAGTCCCCTCTTAGGCATGAAAACCGGCTGGGTGACATTGGGTCAATCACCAGGAGACTAGGAGTTCTAGTCCCTGCTTAGGCATGAAAGCTGGCTGGGTGACTTTGGGCCAATCACTAGGAGACTGGGAGTTCTAGTCCCTGCTTAGGCATGAAAGCTGGGTGGGTGACTTTGGGCCAATCAATAGGAGACTGGGAGCTCTAGTCCCCCCTTAGTCATGAAAATCGACTGGGTGACTTTGAGCCAATCACCAGGAGACTGGGAGTTCTAGTCCTGCATGAAAGCTGGCTTGGTGCCTTTGAGCCAATCACCAGAAGACAGTGAGTTCTAGTCCCGCCTTAGCCATGAAAGTCGACTGAATGACTTTCGGCCAAACACCAGGCGACAGGGAGTTCAAGCCCTGCCTTAGCCATGAAATGCAGAATTGCCTTAATTCTGTTCGAAGTTTTAGGAATGAACACTAATTTCATGGATATTTTTCACTGCATTGCAAATACTCATTACTGAACTCGGTCTGCTATGCCACTATGGTCTCTTTCTGCTTGGGTAGACCTCAAAAAGAAGTAATTCAGTGTTAGCCGGCGTGCTTTCCCACCAATTATTTTTTTAAATCACAGAAAGGGACTCATTTTTCTATTAAAATGATGAATGAGCTAAATGAGCTATGTCATAAAATACCGCAGGCTTGTAAACAAGGTAGGCTCTTTTTTTTTTGGTTAAGGAAAACACGTCGCCTCATTTAGCGTGCCCGCCCTGTGGCGTTTTCTAGTCCAGCCATTTTTAAAACATCGGAGAGGAAGGGGTGGAAGGAAAGCGGGGGAAATCTGGGAATTTTTTTAAAAATCCGCTGTAATTTGCTTTTGGAGAAAATCAGAAGCTTCCTTGGAGTCGAAAAACACCCCTTTAGTGGACTTCAGATCATCCTGTCGTCTGGCGGGACCCAGGGGAAGAGCCTTCTCTGTGGCGGCCCCAACCGTCTGGAACCAGCTCCTCCCAGAGATTAGGATTGCCCCCCACCCTCCTCGCCTTTCGTAAACTCCTTAAAACCTACCTCTGCCGTCAGGCATGGGGGAACTGAGATATCTCCCCTTGCCTTCGCAGTTTTATGTATGGTATGTTGTATGTATGATTTTTAAACAATGGGGGGTTTTAGACTTTTAATGATAGATTTATTATTATAGACATTTAATATTAGATTTGTCATTGTATACTGTTTTTATCACTGTTGTGAGCCGCCCCGAGTCTGCGGAGAGGGGCAGCATACAAATCTAATAAATAATAATAATAATAATAATAATAATAATAATAATAATAATAATAATAATAATCCTCATCTCCTTTTAATGAGCCCCAAATCCCTTGCGGTGTGGAGTGAATGGAGCTGAGCGTTTACTGGCCGGATGCCCTACCCTGTTGCCAATGCAGAGGTTTTTCTCTCCCCCCCCCCCCACCAGATATATATGCTGTATGCTGATGATACCCAGCTGTACATCTCCACCCCATGTCCAGTCGGTGAAGCAGTGGAAGTGATGTGCTGGTTCCTGGAGGCTGTTAGGGTCTGGAAAACCGATTAATGCGTGCAAGCCCCCCCCCCCCCCCCCCCAAAAAACCCCGCAAAAACGGGTGCTCTGCTGGGCGCTGCCTCCCGGGCACTTCTCGGCGTCTCCCGAACCCAAAAAGTTCGGCAAAAGTTCGGGTTCGGGAGAACGCCGAGAAGCGCCCCAGCTGTTTCAAAAGGTGACAGCCGGGCGGCGGCACTTCTCGGCGTTCTCCTGAACCCAAACCCGAACTTTTGCCGAACTTTTTGGGTTCGGGAGAGCGCCAAGAAGCACCCGGGAGGCGGCGCCCAGCAGAGCGCCCGTTTTTGCGATTTTGGGGGGGGGGGGCGCCTTGCACGCATTAATCAGTTTTCCATTGTTTCCTATGGGAAACATTATTTTGTCTTACGAACTTTTCACCTTACGAACCTCCTCCCTGAACCAATGAAGTTCGTAAGACAAGGTATCACTGTATCTTGCACCAATTTTCACCAGAAAGTGTATTTTCTTTGCCTCTCCACTGGGAAACGAGGTTTTAAATGCCGGTGGCAACTCAGTCCACCAGTTTTTCTAAAATATAATGTCTTAAAAGCGGCTCGTTTTCAGCCCAGCGCTGAGGCAAATGTACAAATGGTGAACGCCAGTCATTATAAGGAGATGGATATACGGTGTGCTTTTGTCTACCTCAGTTATCCACAGATTTACGTTTTAAATTCCAGATGCTCCGTGGATCAACCTGGCCCTCATAATTTGTCCGTTGATGGATTGTCAATAAGTTATTTATAGCCACGTCACCGCCATGAAAACTATTCCAGCGACTGTAAATCTCAGCAGGTTCGAATGAAGTTTTCAACACACGACACCTCTAATGAGAAGTATTAAATGTGGGCTACCTGGTAGATTACAGAATATTAGTGTTGGAAGGGACCTTGTAGGTCATCTACAAGGCCGCTCAGAGTCCGCATAGTGTTGAACGGCATATAAATGCAATAAATAATAATAATCTAGTCCAACCCTCCTCGATGTATGGTCAACCAGATCTTCTTGGGCAGGGGTCTCCAACCTTGGCAATTTTAAGACTTGTGGACTTCAACTCCCAGGGGTTCCTCAAAAAGCTGTCTGAAGAATTCTGGGACTTGAAGTCCTCAAGTCTTAAAGCAAAGCTGGCTGAAGAATTCTGGGACTTGAAGTCCACAAGTCTTAAAGCAAAGCTGGCTGAAGAATTCTGGGACTTGAAGGTCCACAAGTCTTAAAGCAAAGCTGGCTGAAGAATTCTGGGACTTGAAGTCCACAAGTCTTAAAGCAAAGCTGGCTGAAGAATTCTGGGACTTGAAGTCCACAAGTCTTAAAGCAAAGCTGGCTGAAGAATTCTGGGACTTGAAGTCCACAAGTCTTAAAAGCAAAGCTGGCTGAGGAACTCTGGACTTGAAGTCCACAAGTCTTAAAGCAAAGCTGGCTGAGGAACTCTGGGACTTGAAGTCCACAAGTCTTAAAGCAAAGCTGGCTGAGGAACTCTGGGACTTGAAGTCCACAAGTCTTAAAGCAAAGCTGGCTGAGGAACTCTGGGACTTGAAGTCCACAAGTCTTAAAAGTTGCCAAGGTTGGAGACTCCTGAGCTTAAGTATTTTTGCAACCGCATAATTTTGGGAAGAACCGCACAACTTACCAGTAGCTGTGACTTCATGCGTTCATCTTCGGCTGAAGCTCTCTCTCGCAGAACGGCCCTAGTCAAATGATCGCTGGACACAACCCTCTCCCGGTCAAGGGCTTTAGCCACTTCATCTTGGACAGACGATTGGTTTTGTTTTAATCTGCAAAAAAAGAGCCGAGACAGAGTAAATATAATAAGTGGCAGGATTATAATCATTTGTCTGAAGTAGCATAGGGTCTCCTGCCCAAGCAGGGGGATTGGACTAGAAGACCTCCAAGGTCCCTTCTGACTCTGTTGTTTTTTGTTTATGATTATGATGATGATGATTATTATTATTATTATTATCATCATCATCATCATCATCATCATTAACATCATTATCAACAGCGGACCGACACAGACTTCAGAGGAGAATCAGAACTGCAGAAAAAGCAATGGCTGCCCACCTGCCTTCCATTGAGGACATGTAGACTGCACGAGTCAAAAAGAGGGCTGGGAAAATATTTACTGACCCCCTCACATCCTGGACACAAACTGTTCTAACTCCTACCCTCAAAACGTCACTACAGAGCCCTGCACACCAAGACAACTAGACACAAGAACAGTTTTTTTTCCGAACGCCATCACTCTACTAAACAAATAATTCCCTCAACACTGTCAGACTTTCTACTAAATCTGCACTTCTATTCTACTAGTTTTTCTCATCATTCCTTTCACCCATTTCCTCCCATGTTGACTGTATGACTGTAACTTGTTGCTTGTATCCTAAGACTTTTATTAATATTGATTGTTTCTTCATTGCTTATTTGACCCCTATGACAATCATTAAGTGTCGTACCACATGATTCTTGACAAATGTATCTTTTCTTTTATGTACACTGAGAGCATCTGCACCAAGACAAATTCCTTGTGTGTCCAATCACACTTGGCCAATAAAATTCTATTCTATTCTATTCTATTCTATCATTATTATTATTATTATCATTATCATCATCATCATCATCATCATCAATCAGTGGAAGGTTGAGCAGGTGAAAGAGGAAGTAGAAAGGGAGGGGGAGGAAGAAAGGAGTAAGGAGTAGGAAGGTACGTACAGGAGATGGAGATAGAGAGGAGTATGATGGAAAAGAAGACATACAGACTGATAAATCATAATAAAAAATAGATGCAAAATAGGGGTATTTAATTTTACTTGATGGAATAAAGAAAATGCATAAGTATGTATGTTATTGATATGATTTTAAGGCAGTGTTTCCCAACCTTGGGAACTTGAAGATATCTGGACTTCAACTCCCAGAATTCCCCAGCCAGCATTTGCTGGCTGGGGAATTCTGGGAGTTGAAGTCCAGATATCTTCAAGTTCCCAAGGTTGGGAAACACTGTTTTAAAGTATTAAAATTGATGCATAAATGGCAATTTTGAAGAAGGAAAAAAACTTTTTATTAAAAAGGGGGGGAGAATGTCCATGTCTCCAGGACTTTCATCCTTTAGTTGCTCTTCTCTGCACTTTTTTTCCAACGTCTTGTTCCAAATTTCAATGGAGCCAGCACCCCTGAGACACCAAAGAACGTCGCTCACAAGCTCGTGTCTACTGATAAGGCCATAATGCGCCCAGGAGCTGCGGTAGAGAAGTATAATTGCTGGTTTTTAACAGGCGAGAGCACTTCTAAGCATGAATGCCAGCCTTTATTATATGCATAAAGCTTCCAAGTCTAGCAAGTAATGTGATTTCAACTTATCAGCACAGCACGCAGATATAATATCATTATGATTATAAAAATCCTATTCCCAGAAAGATTAAATGCATTATTAATATTTCTTGGGTAGTGCGCGTAGCGTGTAATCTAAGCATAGAAGCCTCTCCTTATTCCGGGCCACTCTTCTTCAAAATAAAGTGATTTATCCGTCATATTTACCATCAAAGATGTTTAACTCACACATAACTTTATGCAAGAGTTACTACTCAGGAGATTATGGTCCCGAAGACAGGCAGGAAAAATGGACAATCCAGAGGCTGGGCATTGATCGATCAATGCCGAAATCCCAGTTCTTACAATCTTTTTATTTATTTTTTATTTGTATGCCTCATTTTAATAAACAACTCAAGGTGAAGAACGTATACAATCCACCCTCCTTCTTCTCTTCTGTACATAACAAGAGGCAGGCAGGCGGGCGCGGGCGGGCAGGCGGCGAGGGAGGGGAGGAAGGAAGGAAGGAAGGAAGGAAGGAAGGAAGGAAGGAAGGAAGGAAGGAAGGAGAAGGAAGGAAGGAAGGAAGGACCATGGTGGTGCTGTGGTAAGAATGCAGTATTGCAGGAAAACTGTGCCCACAGTCCCCAATTCGATTCTCACCAGCCTAAAGTTGCTCAGCCTTCCATCCTTCTGAGGTGGGTCAAATGAGGATCCAGATTGTTGGGGGCAAGAGGCTGGTTCTGTAAACCAGAAAGAGGGCTGTCAAAGCACTTTGAAGCAGTATGTAAGTCTAAGTGCCATTGCGAACCAAGGAAGGGAGGGAGGGAGAGAGGGAGGGAGAGAGGGAGGGGAGGAAAGGAGGGAGAGAGGGAGGGGAGGGAGGGGAGGAAGGAAGGAAGGAAGGAAGGAAGGAAGGAAGGAAGGAGGGAGGGAGGGAGGGAGGGGAGGGAGGGAGGGGAGGGAGGGAGGGGAGGGAGGGAGGGAAGGAGGGAAGGAAGGAAGGAAGGAAGGAAGGAAGGAAAAAGAAGGAGGGAGGGAGAGAGGGAGGGGAAGGAAGGCTGGCTAGTAAGAAAAAGTAGGCAACATTTCACCAAGAAGTGCCAATTATTGTCCTTCCTGTTCCGTCAAGGAAAGGTTTGCCTAAAAGCTAATGGGCCCAAAATCCCCGCATAATGGAAAACCGATTTTTTCCAAACCAATCCGGCCTACCACATTTTAAGTCCAGATCCTATTTCACAATTGCCAATTATGGACTTCGGCTCCCAGAATCCCTCACCATAGCCGTAGCCAGATGGGGAATTCTGGGTTGCTGAAGGCATCCCGTTATTAGCAAGATGGGGAAACCCAACTTAGATGTTTTTTGTTGACGCTATGCAATCCAGGGAATATCAGGATCTTCGGATACGCTGCTGTTTTAGAAGAAAACCTATTCGAATAACTGTTTCCTCTGTCCGCTTTGCATTCTTTAAAACATGGAACGTTTTTCTGCAAAAAAAATGCCAAAAGGACCAAAATCATCGTTATTATTTTTAAAAAAATAAAGAAAAAGAAACTGCCAATCTAATGCCCTTCAGTTTTATACGAGGGGGGGAAAAAATACGTATTAAATAATAAAATATGCCCGCCTTGTGTATGTTCTCACACACCAAGCGCAAAAGTCAACATCTGACAAGACGCCCAGCGGTTTGAAAAGACGATCAACAGGCCTCTTCAAACAAGGGCTGGAACCGCGGCAGAGATTAAGGTTTCGACGTCTCGCGCCTTGTGTACAGGGGCCAAGGCATTTCTGCACAGAAAAAAATCCTTACAGCCAGGGCTACTTTGCAAATATTCCCCATCCGGCATTCCCTTCTATTACAGAGGATTTATCTTCATCCCTAAGGAAATGGAGAAGAGGGGAGGGAGGAAGGAAGTGACAAGCCGAATGGCCTCCATCGATCCAAATAGAGCCGGAAAGGACCTTGGAGGTCTTCTAGTCCAGCCCCCTGCTCAAAGCAGGAGATCTGATAGATAGGTAGACAGACAGACAGACAGACAGACAGACAGACAGACAGACAGACAGACAGCTCCAAGCCTGTCGGAGAAGATGGGTCTTTAAGCTCTTGTGAAAGGTGGGAATGGTGGAGGCAAGGCAGTGGCCACCACAGAAAAGGCTCTTCCTCAAGGCCCCCGCAAGGCAACATTGTCTAGTGACAGGACCTCCCTCCCTCTCTCCCTCCTTCCCCTTCCTCTTTCCCTCTCCCTCCCTTCTTTCCTTCCTCGCTCCATCCCAAATCCCTCACTTTCTCCTTTCCCTTCCTTCCTCTCCCCTTTCTTTTTCTCCTCCCCCTACTTCCCCATCCCTGCCCCTCTCCCTCCCTCCCTCCCCTCTCCCTTCCTTCCCCTCCCTCTTTCCCTCTCTTCCCCTCCTTCTTTCCCCCCTCTCCCCTCCCTCCTTCCTCCTCTCTTCTCTTTCCTCATCACTCTCTGTAGGGACTTTCTATCTGAGGCGCTGCCGCCACCAAATCAAACAGGGATGCGGTTTGTTAAAGTAATTTCCATCATGTCTTGGTAAAAAGTAGCCCAGGACAGGAAGAGACACCAGCAACGCAGACGCTGTTTTGCATACCTTCAGTAAAGTTGACAAATTCAGATTGTTAAATCATCTGCACCCCCCAGATACAGTGGTACCCTCTACCTACGAACGCCTCTACTTACGAACTTTTCTAGATAAGAACCCGGGTGTTCAAGATTTTTTTTGCCTCTTCTCAAGAAGCATTTTCCACTTACAAACCCGAGCCTCCAAAACTGTAATCAGAAAAGGCAGGGAGAAGCCTCCATGGGGCCTTTTCTGGGAATTTCCTGGGAGGAAACAGGGACGGAAAAGGCAGGAAGAAGCCTCCCAAGGGGCCTCTTTAGGAATCTCCTGGGAAGAAATGGCCGGAAAAGGCGAGGAGAAGCCTCCGTGGGGCTCTCTAGGAATCTCCTGGGAGGAAGCAGGGCTGGGAAAGGCGGGGAGAAGCCTCTGTGGGACTTCTCTAGGAATCTCCTGGGAGGAAACGGCTGGAAAAGGCGGGGGAGAAGACTCCATGGGGGCCTCTTTATGAATCTCCTGGGAGGAAACAGGGCCTCCACCCTCCCTGTGATTTTCCCCAATCGCACACATTATTTGCTTTCGCATTGATTCCTATGGGGAAAATTGCTTCTTCTTACAAACTTTTCTACTTAAGAACCTCGTCACGGAACGAATGAAGTTGGTAAGTAGAGGCACCACTGTACTGACAAATGCCTCAAAACAGAACAAAAAGGTCCGAAAAATGAGCCTCGTCCCAAGATTTCATTCATAGCATTTCTCCCTTTTTTCATTCAGTCAGCTCATCGCAAGGAATCTTTTCCCAGCTGAATCGGATGTTGTCTCTCGCTTCTGAGATTGGATCGTCCCACTTGGGGCACGACGCCAGGAGAACTTTGTCGACTGAAAGGGTTGTGCGCCAAAGCCAACAAAAAACCCCGCACTCTCCGTTCCCTGGAGCTTCGGCACAGAGCAGGGCCCGTGCCGAAAGCAGACTGATCTTATTTGCATTGTGTAATTGTAGGGTTTGCGGGAGTTTAATGAAACTGACGCAAGTCAACACTGCCCCCAGGAACACAAACACCTCCGTGAATCAACGTAGAGCCGATTTCTCCGCCAGCGCGTTTGATTGGCATTTAGTATGCACCGCTAGAAAGCCTACAATGTCTAAATCTCCAGCAAGGAACTTTACCGAACGCATCATTAACGCCCCAAAAATAAATAAATAAATAGACACCTGAGGATTGTATGCAGGCACACAAATCCACAACCAGCCCTTTCATTTCAAGGTAATGCCTCAATTGGGATTCAAATGCACACCCAGACACAAACTCACACACACACACACACACAAACAGAGGGAGGTGAATGATATTCTGCATCTACAGATAGTCCTTGATTTAAGACCACAATGGCCCAAAATTTAGGTTACTAAGTGGGACATGTGTTAATTAAAGATATTGATTAATGTCTCACTCAGCAACATAAATTTTAGGCTCCATTGTGGAGCCATGGTAATGCAGCGGTTAGAGTGCGGTACTGCAGGCTACTTCTGCTGACTGCCAGCTGCAATACGTACTTGACAAAGCAAATACATTAATTAAATAAATAAATTAAAAACAAGGCCTCTCACCCCAGGCGTGGTCAACTCTGGCAATTTTAAGGCTTTGTGGACCAACTCCCATGCTGGCTGGGGAATTCTGGGAGTCGAAGTCCACCGGTCTTAAAACTTGCCAACTTTGGAGACCTCCGAACTAGACCAGCCCTGCCACCACTGCCCCCTCCCCAATGCCTCCCTGGCCTGAGAATCTCAACGCAGGGTCAGTCTGGTTTAATATTACCGGCGGAGGAGAGTACCAAGTCCCCATCCAATTTAGAAAAATGCTTCGCTGGGCTTCTGGAAATGTTTTCTCCTTCTCCTGAGATGGGAGGCCACTGTCTTTCCCCCTCCCGCTTCCTCAATTCAAGCAGCTGGACGCGAGGCGCAACCTGCTGGCGCTATTATTATGATTCCGAAATCCATCTATCTGTGCTAGGCCACCGTATATAAACCCTGCTATGTAGGGCAATTTTCAATTTCCAGGGCCTTCAACCTCAGCTGGCCTTCAAAAGCTCGCCGGCAGGATTTTTGCCTCTCCAGTGCAATCGGCCAACTGCACACAACCACAAAACACACATATACACACCGCCAGCAAATATATGTGCATAAGGCAGGGTCATTCATAGCAAAAAAAAAAAAAAAAGGAGGGGGAACCACCAGGTGGGGAGAGGCCTCTCGCACAGCATTGTGAGTTCAGCGCATCTCCGTTGCCAGAACCCACAACGCCACTTTCGCCTTCCAAACGACGCCTAAATCAAATCAGCTGGCAGAAATTGCGGGGAGAACATTGGCTTCCTTCCACTGCTGTAGGCCTGGTGATAAACAGAGGTGTTGGCTGGTGTGTGAGTGTGTGTGACTCTGTGTGTTTGTATACATCTAGGACAGTAGTGTCAAACTCAATTCCTGAGTCAAGTCTAGGACAGTAGTATGGGTGGCATGCAAATTCAAATGAATGAATAGAATAGAATTATTTTATTGGCCAAGTATGATTGGACACACAAGGAATTTGTCTTTGGTGCAGATGCTCTCAGGGTGAATAGAGTCGGGTAGGGTAGGGAAGGGTCGGGTGGAATGGAATGGAATGGAATAGAATAGAATAGAATAGAATAGAATAGAATTCTTTATTGGCCAAGTGTGATTGGACACACAAGGAATTTGTCTTTGGTGCATATACTCTCAGTGTACATAAAAGAAAAAGAGGCATTTGTCAAGAATCATGTAGTACAACACTTAATGATTGTTATGGGGTCAAATAAGCAATGAAGAAACAATCAATATTCATAAAAATCCTAGGGATATAAGCAACAAGTTATAGTCATACAGCCCTAAGTGGGAGGAGATAGGTGCTAGGAATGATGAGAAAAAACTAGTAGTAACAGTAGTGCAGACTTAGTAAAAAGTTGACAGTGTTGACTTGTTTAGTAGAGTGAGTTAATTAATTAATTGATTGATTGATTAATTAACGAACAGTAAATGAATAAATAGTAAATAAATATAAATAAATAAACATAATAAATGAATGTATCAGCCTTGCTGTATTTCATCCTTCATGTGGTGGTGGTGGTGGTGGTGGTGGTGGTGGTGGTGGTTATTATTATTATTATTATTATTATTATTATTATTATTATGTATTAGATTGTATGCCACCCTTCTCCAAAGACTCGGGGCGGCTCACAGAATACCAAAAAGTTCAACTTTTGAAGTTCAAAATGGACTCTGAGTTTGACTTTTCCTAAATTCTGAGCGAAGCCAATCTGACGGACGGAAGGAAGGAAGGAAGGAAGGAAGGAAGGAAGGAAGGAAGGAAGGAAGGAAGGAAGGAAGGAAGGAAGGAAGGAAGGAAGGAATGCATCAGGGCTGTGGTTGACCTTGGGAGGCCGGGTGGGCGGGGCCGACTGGGTACGTGGGCATGGCCAGCTTGACACCAGTCACTAGGTGTGGCCGACTGTGTGGGCGTGGCCCGTTTGACACCACACCCCAAAACCGCTGGCAGGTTTCCTGTAGACCAGGCCGAAGGCACGCTGGCCTAATGCTTCCTCATCGAATTGGGCAAACTGAGTCAAAGCGATGTGGGCTCCCTTACATTTTCCAAGATAGCCCAATGGCCGCATCCAACCACACAATCTGATTTAGTTCGGATGTTATCTGGAACCTTGACATTAGGGACTACAAAATTCATAATTTAAAATCCCGTGGACCACAAATATGGTGTTGGGTTTTTTTTAAAAGATAAATATAAAAATATAAATAATTTTTCTGCGAATCACCAAAATTTTCTCGTGTACTGCTGCTCTAAAGCGCCGAACAAATTGTTTGCTATTCTCTTGAGCAGGATTTACAACCTTGTCCATCTTTGCTAGGGCTCCATTTGCAAAAGTGGGCCTTTAATGACGGTATAACTAATTTATCCCAGGAAAACTAGAAACTATTCCACAAGAAGCATCAAAACAGGACAGGTAATTTCAGCCTGGGATGGATCCCATCCATCAACTCTAATATTTTACCTGAATCTGTCGCTTTTCCAATATTCAATACTGCAGCTAAAGATTCAGGAAAGCTAATAAAAAAATCAGTCTTCAAGTGGCAGAGAAGGCCAAAGATACAATCTAAGGTATTGCGTTGCAGCCTTTATTAATGTGGTTGTCAATGCATCAGTTTAGGTGATGCGGTTTAAGTTTGTTAGGTTCATATCTCGCCCTTTCATACGGCCCCCACCCTCCTCGTCTTCCGAAAGTCTTTGAAAACACACTTATGCCATAGTTTTCCACTTTGGACACTAGTATGAATGAGTGATGATTGCATGCCGTTTATATTGGGTTTTAATTTTTCTATTTGTTTTTATTCTATGTATTGGGGTATCTTAATTTTGTAATCATTTTACTCTTGTAAGTAGCCCTGGAAGAAGGGCAGCCTATAAATTAGATAGGTAGGCAGGTAGACAGACAAACAGACAGACAGACAGACAGACAGACAGACAGACGGACGGACGGAGGGATGGATGGATGGATGGGTGGATGGACGGACGGACGGACAGATATGTAGAGAGAGACAGACGGACAGACAGACAGACACAGAATAGACAGACAGACAGACAGACACAGATAGATGGATGGATGGATGGATGGATGGATGGATGGATGGACAGACGGACGGACGGATGGACGGACAGACACAGGATGGATAGATAGTTAGTTAGTTAGTTAGATAGATAGATAGATAGATAGATAGATAGATAGATAGATAGATAGATAGATAGGCAGGGAAGGAAGGAAGGAAGGAAGGAAGGAAGGAAGGAAGGAAGGAAGGAAGGAAGGAAGGAAGAATGTTATACCTCGAGGACCACCCTATAAATGTGACAAAGAGGCGAAAAGGGCATCTCACAATTCTCATTTGTGCGATGGGCCAACACAAGAGCATCCCGAGACACGACATCATTAACCAGCCCGGCCATTACTCAAGAGTTATTTACTCTTTCAATATGTTCACCGCATGAAGGGAACATGGATTTCACATAGATCTTATACCCATCTGAGAAGGGAGAACCTAACGGGGAGAGAGGAAAAATGTTCCTGGAAGAGCCATACATTAAATTTCCTCCAGGCTCGTCTCTGCAAAGTTGCTGCTCTTGATGATATAAAGGGGGTCTCCGGGGGTCGCACAGGAGATTAGTATCCTACCGAGCTTTCGAGTAACAAAGTATGGAGCTCCTGGTGATTAAGTGGGAGATCAAACTCCCTTTATGTGTGGCAATGATGTACGGCAGATGTTTCGGTGTTGGTGAATACCCATCCCATCTGGCCTGCCATTGTTCTTTTGAGAAGGCCTTCGGATGGAGAGCTGCCGCGAGAATAGTTCTCACGGACAAGATAATTCACATCTAACGGGGCGCAACCATTGCAAGGAATGGGTTGTCGTCAGTGATGGGCTCCTACAGGTACAGTCAGGTACGCAGTACCGGTAGCAAAATTTTGATCAGGTACACGGTACCATTAGCAAAATTCTGGGTTGGTTTTTTTCCCTTTTTTATTATTATTATTATTATTTATTAGATTTGTATGCCCCCCTCCTCCGAAGACTCGGGGTGGCTCACAACAATGATAAAAAACAATATGTATTGACAAATCTAATAATTTAAAATCTAAAATAACAATTGTACATTTAAAAAATCTAAAAACAAGGAGACCCAATATAAAAAACATACATACAGTCATATCATGCACTAAAACTACATAGTCTCAGTTCCCCCACGCTTGACGACAGAGGTTTTTTCCCCTTCTGGGCTCTGGGTATGTTTTTCCAATCGCAGTAAATGAGTTGAATGTGTGTGTGTATACTCCTCCGGGTCCCGTCAACTAAACAATGTTGTTTGGCGAGACCCAAGGGAAGAGCCTTCTCTGTGGCGGCTCCGACTCTCTGGAATCAGCTCCCTCCAGAGATTAGAACTGCCCCCACCCTCCTTGCCTTTCGTAAACTCCTTAAAACCCACCTCTGTCGTCAAGCGTGGGGGAACTGAAACATCTCCCCCTGCCTATGTAGTTTTTGTGCATGATATGACTGTATGTATGTTTTTATATAGTATTGGTGTTCCTTGTTTTTTAGACTTTTAAAATGTATTATTGTTATTTTAGATTCCAACTATTAGATTTGTCATTATATATTGTTTTTATCATTGCTGTAAGCCGCCCCGAGTCTACGGAGAGGGGCGGCATACAAATGTAATTATTATTATTAATAATAATAATAATAATAATAATAATAATAATAATAATAATAATAATAATATAGTAGATAATCAGAGGTGGGCTACTGCCCGGATGCGGGGGGGAACGCAGTGGGGTAGTGACAATGGAGCTTCACCCCAGAGCACCCAATTTGCAATGAAAGGTGTTGAAACAAAATGCATAAGCCACACATCACAGTGTGGTAGTAAAAATTTTGGTAGTGCATCACTGGTTGTTGTAAGAGCAACAAAGACGATTAGAGGGCTGGAGACTAAAACACAGGAAGAACGGTTGCAGGAATTGGGTATTTAAAGAAAAGAAGAACAGGGGGTGACATGCTAGCATTTTGCAAGATTTGAGGGGCTACCACCGAAAAGAGGGGAGGTCAAATTATTCTCCAAAGCACCGGAAGGGCAGAACAAGAAGCATAGAAACATAGAACATTGACGGCAGAAAAAGACCTCATGGTCCATCTAGTCTGCCCTTATACTATTTCCTGTATTTTATCTTAGGATGGATCTATGTTTATCCCAGGCATGTTGAAATTCAGTTATTGTGGATTTACCAACCACCTCTGCTGGAAGTTTGTTCCAAGCATCTACTACTCTTTCAGTCAAATAATATTTTCTCATGTTGCCTCTGATCTTTCCCCCAACTAACCTCACATTGTGCCCCCTTGTTCTTATGTTCACTTTCCCATTAAAAGAGCCTTCTCTGTGGCGGCCCCGACCCTCTGGAATCAATTCCCCCCAGAGATTAGGATTGCCCCCACCCACCTTGCCTTCCGCAAACTCCTCAAAACCCATCTCCGTCGTCAGGCATGGGAAAATTGATTCCCCTGGGCCGTTTCCGCTTTACGTATGGTTTGTATGAGATGTATGATTGTTTTTTTTATATTAAGGGTTTTAAATTGTTTTAACCATTGGATTTGTATTTTTTTGTTGTTGTGAGCCACTCCGAGTCTCCGGAGAGGGGCGACATACAAATCTAATAAATAATAATAATAATAATAATAATAATAATAATAATAATAATAATAATGGTGCAGTCTCTTGAGCGAGCAGGGGGTTAGACTGGAAGACCTCTAAGGTCCCTTTCCAGCTGAAGAATTTTGGGTATTCTTTCCCTAAAATATATTGGAAAGAACACCAAAACGTTAGCAAAAGAACTGTATCAATATAGACTTGTTTGTATTATCTATCTATCTGTCTGTCTATCTATCTAGCCCTCTATTATTCATTCATTCATTCATTCATTCATTCATTCATTCATTCATTCATTCATTCAAGATGTAGCACTTGTGTTGCATGTTCGTTTTTATAATGAGCATGCAACACATAGAAACCTCCATCTTCCACGACTTTCTGGTTGTACTGACTGCAAACAGCTTCCCCCCTTGTGGTCTTGTTTTATCTATGTTTGTTTTAAAGGCTTTTGGAAATGGCTGCGATTTAATTTACACCAGATAATATTTCACTAATTGCATCATTACTAATCATAGCGAAACGGCTTCTAATAACTGGCACGGTTTTCTTGAATAGAGCAGAGATTTTATCGAGAGGAATCAAAAAATCCCGCTTTGGAAGGACTGTGATTAGCCCTCCAGCGGATGGAAATTCCAGAGTCCTACTTTAAGGCGTGATTTAGTTAACCGTGGTTTATTGATTAAACCATCATTGGCCGATTCTGTACACGTTAAGCGAGCTAGACATGAAACGACAGCTAAAGAAATCTTAATGGCTTAGATGAGAATTAACTACCTTTAAATTCTTGGCAGCGTCTGAACAACTGAAGGGTTGTATACAGGTAGTCCTCTACTTATGACCACAATTCGCCCCCAAAATTTATGCTGCTAAGTGAGATATTTGCTAAGCGAGTTTTGCCCCAAGAGAGAGACAGAGAGAGACAGAGAGAGAGAGACAGAGAGACAGAGAGACAGAGAGAGAGAGAGAGAGCGCAAAGGAAGAGAAATGGATGGTTTCCCCTAGATGCCCTTTCACTAAGAGCTGTTGCCAGACGCTGCCATATATGCATCGTTTTTAAACTCAGATTTAGCATTTACGGGAATTTTCCTCCCTAAGTGGGTGCAAACTTTAGGGGGGGGGGGGAAACGATAGATAAGGGTTAAAGTATATCATCTAACAAAAGAGGGATGAAATGTCGAAAAGATGTGGAGGCTGGACCCCCCTCCCGGCCAAGCTCATTATTTGGGACCGTTAACGCAACCTGCTCCGAAGGCAGGAGAAATAAATCCATTTCCTGGAAGTCACAAAGCCACATGTCCAGAAGGTGGTCACCTTACCAAATGTGAGGGCTGAAAAGCAGAGGTGGGGGGCTCTTGCCAAGTGGATGCCCTCTGTTTAGACTCAAACAGGGAAGGAAGATTGGGGGGGGGGAGAGATGCCAAAACCAGGATCCTTGCCGGAGAATGCACCAAAGTCAGGAAGAGGACCAAGCCATGTTTATTCATTCATTCATTCATTCATTCATTCACTCACTCATTCATTCATTTATTAAAGTTCCATGACACTCATCTCCACCCTACAAGGAGATTCTAGGCAGGTATTCCACCCTTTTGCCTGGGAAGGGACGTAGATGGCAAAATAATGTCAGTTACAGTAGGAAATAATGTGAATTACAATGGAAATCAGTTGGGGAAGTATGTCTTCGACTATCTATCTATCTATGTCCTATTTTTCAATCTATCTTTACATCCATCCCTTCCCTCTCTCTGTCTCTCTCCCCCTCCCTCCCTCTATCTATACATCTATCTATCCATTCATTCATTCTCTATCTTTTATTCATCATATATCCATCATCGATCTATCTATCCATCCATTCATCCATCCATCATGTATTGTATTCCTCCATTTATCCCTCCATGTATCATTCTTTCATCCATCCTCTCTCTCTTTCTCTCTCTTGTCCTTTTCCTTCATCTATCTATGCACCTATGCATCCATCCTCTATCTATTTATCTATTTATCCATCCATCCCTACCTACCTACATACCTAATCTATATATCTATCTACCTACCTACCCACCCACCCACCCACCCATCTATCTATCTATGTATCTATCTATCTATCAATTTATCTTCTATCCTTCCCTCTATCTATCCATAAATCAATCCTCTCTCTTTCTTTCTTTCTCTCTCTCTTGCCCTATTCCTCCATCTATCTATATATCTATCCATTCATCTATTCTTTCACATCTGCCTTTGTGCCATCAGTAATATAAAGAAATTAGTTCCAAATATTAACACCTTTGGGAATCAGGTCCCCTAGTATTATAAAACCCTATATATTTATATATCAACATACATGTGGCATGCACGTAAAATTCATAATGCAGTAAAAACTCTTTCTTAAAATTCCTACTGCATCTGTCTAAAAGTTGCACAAGTTTTTTAAAAAAATTAAACGCTGAGAAAAGATTGCTTCATGGATTTTTCTCTTGCCCCCAATGCGTGTTCTCCTCGTTCAAGAATTTTTGGTACACATTTCAGCTCTGGAAATCCAATATTCTACTGAGGCTGAGAGCCGAGACCTCGGTAGCGAGTTCCTCGATATCATAATCACTATAATAAAACCACTGAATTATCTTCCCCCTATTGATTTCCCAGCCCATCGCAATCTCCTCCGCCTGCCATTTAAACAGGGAATTTGTAAATTGGAGCGCCGGTTTTTGTAACCTGCCCAACTTAAGCGGGAGATTCGGCTGCCCACAATTAACACTGCTACGGACACCCAATTCAGACGCTTCTCCAAGCTGGCTTGCTCTGGGTGTACAAGTGCCAGGAATTTTGGGGTGGTAAGGCTGCTGGGTACAATTAAGTAACCGCAGCCAGAGACTAGACATCACAAAGATCTAAGGAAACTTGAATTAATCACTTTTTGAAAAGTACTTTAATGAAGTTAGAACTATTAATCAGTGGAACACCTTGCCTCCAGAAGTTGCAAATGCTCCAACACTGGAAGTTTTTAAGAAGAGAATTTGTCTGAAAGAGCATAGAAACATAGAAGACTGACGGCAGAAAAAGACCTCATGGTCCATCTAGTCTGCCCTTATACTATTTCCTGTATTTTATCTTAGGATGGATATATGTTTATCCCAGGCATGTTTCAATTCAGTTACTGTGGATTTACCAACCACGTCTGCTGGAAGTTTGTTCCAAGGATCTACTACTCTTTCAGTGAAATAATATTTTCTCACGTTGCTTTTGATCTTTCCCCCAACTAACTTCAGATTGTGTCCCCTTGTTCTTGTGCTCACTTTCCTATTAAAAACACTTCCCTCCTGGACCTTATTTAACCCTTTAACATATTTAAATGTTTCGATCATGTCCCCCCTTTCCCTTCTGTCCTCCAGACTATACAGATTGAGTTCATGAAGTCTTTCCTGATACATTTTATGCTTAAGACCTTCCACCATTCTTGTAGCCCGTCTTTGGACCCCTTCAATTTTGTCAATATCTTTTTGTACCTGAGGTCTCCAGAACTGAACACAGTATTATTCCAAATGGGGTCTCACCAGCGCTCTATATAGTGCGATCACAATCTCCCTCTTCCTGCTTGTTATACCTCTAGTTATGCAGCCAAGCATCCTACTTGCTTTTCCTACTGCCAGACCATACTGCTCACCCATTTTGAGACTGTCAGAAATCACTACCCCTAAATCCTTTTCTTCTGAAGTTTTTGCTAACACAGAACTGCCAATGCAATACTCAGATTGAGGATTCCTTTTCCCCAAGTGCATTATTTTACATTTGGAAACATTAAACTGCAGTTTCCATTGCTTTGACCATTTATCTAGTAAAGCTAAATCATTTACCATATTACAGACCCCTCCAGGAATATCAACCCTATCGCACACTTTAGAGTCATCGGCAAATAGGCAAACCTTCCCTACCAAAACTTCCCCTATGTCACTCAGAAACATATTAAACACACGGAGCATAGGGCAGTGATGGCAAACCTATGGCATGGGGGAGGCCGTTTTTACCCTCCTCCAGCTCCAGGGATTTAGCCAACACACACATGCCTGTTGGAGCTGAAACATGGCAAAGTCTCGCGTGCCCTCCGATATGGCTACGTGTGTCACCTGTGGCACATGTGCCATAGGTTTGCCATCACGGGCATAGGGATTCCTGCCTGAACAGGGGGTAGACTAGAAGATCTCTACGGTCCCTTCCAACTCTATGATTCTATTCTACTCTAAGCTGCTTGTAATTTTCATCATAGGATATGGTTCTAGCCCTAGAGCAAAGCAAAATTTTAAAAAGAACATTTTTTGGAAAAAAACCTCAGGCTTACACACAACAGGTTGTTTTTTTTTAAAAATCACACTTACATATAACTGACTCATATTTATGACGGTTGAGTGTCCTGGGATAACATGATCTCCTTTTGCAACCTTCTGACAAGCAAAGTCAAATGGAAAGCTAGATTCGTTGAACGACCAAGTTAGTAATTTAATGACTGCAGGGATTCACTTAAGAACCGTGGCGTGAAAGGTCGTAAAACGGGGCAAAGCTCTCTTGACCAATTATTTCCCTTAGCAACAGAACCTTTGGGCTCAATTGTGGTCGTAAGTCAAGGACTACCTGCAAATGGTTTATAAACTGCAGTGATACCTCTACCTAAGAACGCCTCTACTTATGAACTTTTCTAGATAAGAACCGGGGGTTCAAGATTTTTTTTGCCTCTTCTCAAGAACCATTTTCCACTTACAAACCCGAGCCTCCGAAACTGCAACCGGAATCTCCTGGGAGGAAGCAAGGCCGGAAAAGGTGGGGAGAAGGCTCTGTGGGACTTCTCTAGGAATCTCCTGGGAGGAAACAGGGCCAGAAAAGGTGAGGAGAAGCCTCCATGGGGCTTCTGTAGCAATGTCCTGGGAGGAAAAGGCAGGGAGAAGCCTCTGTGGGGCCTCTCTAGAAATCTCCTGGGAGGAAACAGGGCCGGAAAAGGCGGGGAGAAGCCTCTGTGGGGCTTCTTTAGGAATCTCCTGGGAGGAAACAGGGCCGGAAAAGGCGGGGAGAAGCCTCTGTGGGGCTTCTTTAGGAATCTCCTGGGAGGAAACAGGGCCTCCACCCTCCCTGTGGTTTCCCCAATCGCACGCATTATTTGCTTTTGCATTGATTCCTATGAGAAAAATTGCTTCTTCTTACAAACTTTTCTACTTAAGAACCTGGATCACGGAATGAATTAAGTTCGTAAGTAGAGGGACCACTGTACTTTAGGGAAAATAAGAATCTCTAGAAGGACAAGTTTTATTACACCGGTTACTTTTCCTCCAGCCCAAAGGAGGTTTATTTTTAAATTTGGAAATGAGCAGTGAAAGGGCAGCTAGAATGTTGATCTGGCAATGATTTTAAATGGATTAAAGGGGCGAAATGGCCTGGAAACAGAACTTTGAAAAAAAAAGTTATAAGGATACTTCTTGTTGTTTGCTTGGTTTTTCAAAAATCCTATTAAAATATGTATGAAGATATTAGTTTAAATGTTAAGAAATTCTCCTTCAGGGTTATGTTCTGGATGAGAGAGGAAGGAGGGAGGGGGGAAAAACCACGGTATGAAGAGTTCTTGAAGGACGGTTACTAGAGGCAACCAGGAAGAATTAAACATTATCTATTTATTTTATTAATATTTTATATTTCTAAACTGCCCGTCTCCCTCAGAGAGGGGCTTGTAATTAAAAGAGAACTCCAACTAATACTGAATGGAGGGGGGGGAAATATTTTCACTCTGGAAGAATTTAAGGACATAACCAGTGCTTTATTCCGCCTTCTGCTGCACGAATCCCAGCAACCGGTTAGGTCCCACAGAGTTGGCCTTCCCCGGGTCCCGTCGACTAAACAATGCCGTCTGGCGGGACCCAGGGGAAGAGCCTTCTCTGTGGCAGCCCCGACCCTCTGGAATCAACTTCCCCTGGGGATTAGAACTGTCCCCACCCTCCTTGCCTTTTGCAAATTACTTAAGACCCACCTTTGTCACCAGGCATGGGGGAACTGAGATACCCTCAAGCACATATAGTTTTATGAATGGTATGACTGTATTGAATAGGTTCTTAATTATGGGTTTTTTAAATGTTTTGTTTCATTTTAAATACAGTGGTACCTCGAGATACGAGTTTAATTCGTTCCGGACCTGGGCTCTTAAGTCGAGCAGCTCTTATCTCGAACGACTTTTCCCCATAGGAATTAATGTAAATAATTTTAATTGGTTCCAGCCCTCAAAAAACTCACAAAGTTAGTCTAAATTATGCAGAAAGACAAGTTTTTAATGAAGAAATGTACATGTACATATAAATGAATAATGAAGTTTCTTTCACTTAACTTGTAAACTTTCTTAAACTTTTAAATTTACATATGTTCAACTTCTCTGCCACCCAATCCTGTAGGACAGAGGTCCCCAACCCTTTTTGCACCAGGGACCGGCTTTAAGCGATCAAGAGAGGAATGGGTGAATGAATGGACGGAGGGTGGGAAGGAAGGAAGGAAAGAGGGAAGGGACAGGAACAGAGGAAGGAAGCAAGGAAACTTATGAAAGGGGAGAGTAAGATAGGAATGAGTGAAGGGAGGGAGGGAGGGAAGAAGGTGGGAAGGAGAAAGAAAAGAAGAAATAGAGGAAGGGAAGGTAAAAGAGAGAAAGAAAAAGAGCTAACTTCCGCGTTCAGCTTCAGGAGACAGCTGCGAAGCCGCGCGCGTGTTTTAAAAGGTTGCAGCCGGCCTGGGGGGCTCGGGGGGGTGCTGGCAAGCCCCCCAGGCCGGCTGCAAGCACCCCCCGAGCCCCCCAGGCCGGCTGCAACCTTTTAAAACACGTGCGCCGCTTCGCAGCTGTCTCCTGAAGCTGAACGCGGAAGTTAGCGTTCGGCTTCAGGAGACAGCTCCTTGGCGCTTGTATCTCGAATTTGGGCTTGTAAGTAGAACAAAAATATCTCTCCCCTCCCAGCTCTTATCTCGAGTTGCTCGTAAGTAGAGCAGCTCTTATGTCGGGGTTCCACTGTATTGGATTTGTATATTGTTGTGATTGTTGTGAGCCACTCCGAGTCTCCGGAAAGGGGCAGCATACAAATCTAATAAATTATTTTTAACTGTTTTTAGTATTGGATTATTATTATTATATGCTGTTTTGTTATTGCTGTTAGCCGCCCCAAGTCTCCGGAGAGGGGCGGCATACAAATCCAATCAATCTATCTATCTATCTATCTATCTATCTATCTATCTATCTATCTATCTATTATTATTATTATTATTATTATTATTCTCAGGAGATGCCAGAAAAACATCGCTGAAAATTGCATCATCAGTGGGTTCCCACCGGTGCAGCGAGGGAACGCTGCAAACCCCACGTGACTTTCCCCTTTCCCCCCACCCCCTCGAAAGAAGATGCCCCTCACCCGGCCAGCTTCCGGGTCGTCCACATGGGGATCTTGAGCCTCCCCGCGGACGCTGCCAAAGCCGCTACCCTCCTCAGCAAGCGGCCCTGCACTGTCCGGGCCAGGAGAAACCACACACCCGCCCATTGCCCTAAAGGTATTTTTACACACACACAAAGTAGTCTGTCTCTCCTCCCTCCCCTGTGCAATGGTGTCCCGCTGTATCTAAATTATAATCTGTTCACTTTAATCTAGAGAGGGCTGTAAAGCATTGTGAAGTGGTAAATAAGTCTAATAGCTATTGCTAAACCAGTAACTAAAAGGGACACACAAATCATAATAAACCAGACGTTATGTGGATCTTAACTCAGAAAAGTGAGTTGGGGAATTTTCTTGCTTTAGATTTGAGACTGGCGAGACCCCACTTGGAAGACTGTGTCCAGTTCTGGAGACCTCACCTACAAAAAGATATTGACAAAATTGAACGAGTTCAAAGACGGGCTACAAAAATGGTGGAAGGTCTTAAGCATCAAACGTATCAGGAAAGACTTCATGAACTCAATCTGTCTAGTCCGGAGGACAGAAGGGAAAGGGGGGATAGGATTGAAACATTTATATATGTTAAAGGGTTAAATAAGGTTCAGGAGGGAAGTGTTTTCAATAGGAAAGTGAACACAAGAACAAGGGGGCACAATCTGAGGTTAGTTGGGGGAAAGATCAAAAGCAACATGAGAAAATATTATTTCACTGAAAGAGTAGTAGATGCTTGGAACAAACTTCCAGCAGACGTGGTCGGTAAATCCACAGGAACTGAATTTAACCATGCCTGGGATAAACATAGATCCATCCTAAGATAAAATACAAGAAATAGTATAAGGGCAGACTAGATGGGCCAGGAGGACTTTTTTTGCCATCAATCTTCTATTTTTGTATGTTTCTATTTACAAGAGTGTTGTGTTAAAAAACAAAGAAGAAGTCAGATTTGGGGGTCATTATCTCAAACGAATAATCAAGACGCCCTTAAAAACTGAAGTATATAAAAGTGGGCTCATTAGATGAAGGTTAAACTCTGTAGGATTTTCCCTTTTCTCACACCTTTTAATGTGTATGTGTGTATGTGTGTGTTTCTAAAAAACTAGAAGGAATGCTGAGCTTTTAAAGATTTGTTCATGGATAAAATATGGTAACAAGAGTGTTTTGTTATAATTGTAGAAAAAACGATGTTGTAATTGAGAGGCGATGAAGAGAAGATATTAAATTAATTTGTGGGAGATCATTTGAAGGGATTAATATTTTCCATTTGTTGTTTCCTCAAGCTCTTATGGAAATTTTTCTTGATTAAGTCTGACTGATGGGGCTTTAAAGATTGGCTCATAGATGCGAGATAAGGCAGGGGAAGAAGAGTTTTCGAGAAAATGATAAGCTTTTGTGTAACGTGCAGGAGAGAATTAGGAAACAGATGTAATTGTTTAAAGTTAGAATATATACTGTCATTTCTTCTAGCTCTTAATGAACTTTTGCTGATTAAGATAGAAAGGCGAGATTTTATTATTTGTCAATAGATAAAAGATTAAGGCAGGAGATGGTAACCTTAAACACTCAAAGAGCCACAAAGGTCCTATCCGACAGAGACCAAAATTTCCATTGGTAAGTGAGACAAGCGGTTAAGTTAATTTTGTCCCATTTTACAACCTTTCTCGCCACCGTTGTTAAATAAATCACCCCAGTTGTTAAGTTAGCGACACGGCCGTTCAATGAATCTGTCTTCCCTGTTGTCAGAGCATCAAAAAGGGGGGATCGCTTGACCCCAGGACAGTCTGCATTGGTTGCCGATCAGTTTCCGGTCACAATTCAAAGTGTTGGTTATGACCTATAAAGCCCTTCATGGCATTGGACCAAAATATGTCCGGGACAGCCTTCTGCCGCACGAATCCCAGCGACCGATTAGGTCCCACAGAGTTTGCCTTCTCCAGGTCCCGACAACTAAACAATGTCGTCTGGTGGGTCCCAGGGGAAGAGCCTTCTCTGTGGCGGCCCCGACTCTCTGGAACCAGCTCCCCCCGGAGATTAGAACTGCCCCCACCCTCCTTGCCTTCCGTAAACTCCTTAAAAGCCACCTCTGCCATCAGGCATGGGGGAATTGAGGCATTCCCCCTCCCTCCCCCCCGGGCCTATATAATTTATGTATGGTGTGTCTGTGTGTATGTCTGGTTTAATAATGGAGGTTTTTTTAGTGTTTTTTAAATTTATTTGATTTGTTATGAAATGTCTTATTGTATGCTGTGAGCCGTCACGATTCTACGGAGAAGGGCGGCATACAAATCTAATTAATAATAATAATAATAATAATAATAATAATAATAATAATAATAATAATAATGCGAACGTTGCCAAGCGTCTAAACTTGGATCGTGGAGATGCTGCAATGGGTGAAGTGAGGATGAAAAATGGTCATAAGTCCATTTTTCCACTGCCGTTGTAACTTCGAACAGTCACTAAACAAACTGTTGGAAACCAAGGACAGGGTGTCCAGGGAGAAAGCATTTTGAAATTCCCTGACATTTTCCTGTAACTTGCGATCTAGTTAAAGCACGGTCATAGATAACGTGATACCAAACGGCTCAGCCGTGGACAAATACCGGTAGTGAGGAAGCAAGTTGTTGCCATAGTTATGCTCATTTTTGCTTGATTCTGCCAGGCAGTGCAATCCGTTGTTTTTTAAAAACATGATTTTCCCCTGACTTTTACACATTTTAATACAGTTTGCTTCTTCCCCCTGATTTATTCTGGTTTTTTTTCATGAATTCTCTAATAATTCCCCGATACTTCCTGAACCACCAATTTCCCTGATTGATTGATTGATTGATTGATTGATTATTTATTTATTTATTTACTAACTAACTAACTAACTAACTAACTAACTAATCAGATTTATATGCCGCCCCTCTCCGCAAACTCGGGGCGGCTCACAGCAATAATAATAATACAATGTAAACAAATCTAATATTTAAGTTAATTTAAAACCCCAATTTAGAAACCAATCATACATATTAACATACCATGCATAAATTTTATAAGCCTAGGGGGAGGGAAAGTCTCAATTCCCCCATGCCTGATGACAGAGGTGGATTTTAAGGAGCTTACGAAAGGCAAGGAGGGTGGGGGCAACTCTGATATCTGGGGGAAGTTGGTTCCAAAGGGTTGGGGCTGCCACAGAGAAGGCTCTTCCCCTGGGTCTCGCCAAACAATATTGTTTAGTTGACGGGACCCGGAGAAGGCCAACTCCAATTGCCTGATTTCTCTGTTTTTCAGATTTGCTAGATACCCTGGAGCAGTGTTTCCCAACCTTGGCAACTTGAAGATATCTGGACTTCAACTCCCAGAATTCCCCAGCCAGCATTCGCTGGCTGGGGAATTCTGGGAGTTGAAGTCCAAATATCTTCAAGTTGCCAAGGTTGGGAAACACTGCCCTGGTGGACTCTTTGTCCTGCTGAAGCGATGTTTGCAGAGCAAAGAATCCTTTCCTTTCTCCTCTTTGGGGACGTTATCCAAGACGAACCGCGCATTGCTTACTCCAAACTCCCTCTTCCCAATTCCAAAGCCGGCATTAGCGGTACGGTGTCTAAAAGTCCTGAGCCGCCGCAGCAGTTTAAAACGCATCGGCAAATCCTGCATCCCCGATTATGATGTTTTTATATGTTTTGACGTGGATCATTGACTATAATGATAATAAAGAAAGTTCTTATTACATTCCGGTTCTTTAATGCCGTTAAATGGAACAGGCAGATATCTTTATTTTACGGTTCTGCTTTTACGAGGCTTTGCACTCAGGAACAAGAAGCAGATGTCTGGATGTCAACGGGCAGATTTATCTTTGAAACAGCTTTCGCAAGGTTGTGAACGTTGGTGCCTCCGTACCAACCTCTGCGCCGATACCAAGGCTTTCCATTTTAAAGTTACCAGGGAGGGATGTTCTAGACACCCGTCAGGCTCCAAAAATCAAGAACAATGTGTTGTGATTCTTCCAAGCACATATTTTTTGTTGTCCCTACCTAAAGACGGAATCTTGCCAAAATAAAGCATGCGAACCCTACCATTAAACCTATGCAGGTAGTGACTGTTGAAAGCTACAATGGCCATGAAAGAAGTGCCGTGGCGCAGTGGTTAGAGTGCAGCACTACAGGCTACATCAGCTAACTGCTAGCTGTAGTACAACAGTTCAAATCTCACCACTGGCTCAAGGTTGACTCAACCTTCCAGCCTTCCGAGGTGGGTCAAATGAGGACCCAGATTGTTGGGGGCAAATATGCTGATTCTGTAAAACGCTTAGAGAGGGCTGTGAAAGCACTATAAAGCAGTATATAAGTCTAAATGCTATTATTATTAATAATAATAATAATAATAATAATAATAATAATTTATTACATTTTTATGCCGTCCCTCTCCGAAGACTCGAGGCGGCTCACAACATGACAATAGCACAATACATTACAAATCTAATATTAAAATTTAAAAAGTCAATTAAAAAACATTAATATAACAATCAATATCATAAAATCACAACTCCACACTCATACACACTCAACCCAGCCTAATTAATCATATTGCTATTTGATCCAATGGATACTTGGCAACAACCATGTATTTATGCCTGGGATAAACATAGATCCATCCTAAGATAAAATATAGGAAATAGTATAAGAGCAGAGTAGATGAATTTGATTCTATTCAATTCTATTTTCTATTCATTTCTATTCTATTCTATCTATTTTCTACTCTACTCTATTCTATTCTATTTTATTCTATTCTATATTCTATTCTATTCTATTTTCTACTCTATTCTATTCTATTTTATTCTATTCTATATTCTATTCTATTCAATCTATTTTCTACTCTATTCTATTCTATTTTATTCTATTCTATATTCTATTCTAATCTATTTTCTACTCTATTTTCTACTCTATTCTATATTCTATTCTATTCTATCTATTTTCTACTCTATTTTCTACTCTATTTTCTACTCTATTCTATATTCTATTCTATTCTATCTATTTTCTACTCTATTCTATTCTACTCTATTCCACTCTTCTATTCTACTCTATTCTACTCTATTCTACTCTACTCTATTCTATTCTGCTGTATTCTATTCTATTCTGGGCATTAGAAAAAACCTCAGGATTTTGTGGACAACCCACCAACCCGTGAGTTGCACTATGAGGCCTTGAGTGAACCACGTCACCCTCAGCTTGTTCCCATCGCGCTACGGACGCAGCATTCAGTCGAGGTTTCAGACAATGTCTGTATGCTGCACTATAGGAAGAGCATCTTCCCTTCCCACCCACCCCAGAAAAAAAAACATATATCATGAAATGCGCATTGTTAAAATATTCACAAGAACCAGGAGTAGCATTTACCAAATGTCGAAGGAATCTCACAATGCCAAATACGCAGAGCTGTCGTGGGTAACACAACAAATAAGCTTATCCAAGTCATTTAGCAATTCCAAGTTTATATACCGATGGTTGCATCTCCAAAGAAAAGAAAAAAGGCTAAGTATTGTTGAAGACTAATGTAGTGCCCATATTGCAAAGTAGTTTTGCAATAATTTATGGGCGCAGCTGCTCAAAATAAAAAGAGAGAAAGGAATCAAACAAATTCCCCCGCAACGTGTCTGGTGGACGACACAAACGGGCTGAGAAAGTTTATTCCGACGGCAATTTCTGAACAAAATCATAAAGAAATAAGACTATTAAAAATCAGGTATTCAGCACCAGACACGGCTGAAGAAAAAAACTGGAAAATTGATAACTATCCCAAGTAAATTTACTGGAAGAAGCTAATTCTCTAAAAGAAATTAGGACATGTAGAAGCACACAAAGCCTTCTCTTCCTTTTCAAGTTGTGAATAAAAAGATGATACAAAATGACAACCGGGCACATAACGTGTTTTAGATTCTTCTGACAACTTGGAAGAAATTGCCTGGGCTTTTTTCTTTTTTAATTATCGCTCATAAATAAAGCAGGTAATTTGAATTTCTTCTATCCAAGTTGTTTTTAAAATGCAGGAAGGTTACAAGCTGGCAAAACCTACGAGGGCCGTTCGGAAAGTAAGGTTGCAAGGCCCGTAGCTCTCGCAGGGAATGTTCGTGGGGGAAGTTGGTTTTATTATCGTGTAGCGGGAAGCCACCGGAAGGGAACGAGCACTGCCAGTGGTCAGTAGATCATAGACTGGCGTTGTGGCAAAGGTTAGAGATGAGCGTCCTCAGTCTGTTTCCCTCCGAGGGCGAAATGCGCGCTGAAATACGCTACCTGAATACTGAGGGCAGGAATGCTGCCACAATTCATCGCGAAATCGTTTCGGTTTATGGAGAGTGTTCTGTCGGGCTCCCTGGTAGACTCCTCCCAAAAATTCACAGGTACAAGTTTCAGACACACACACGTTTGAAAATTCAAAACAATGTTCTTTATAATGAAAATTCACTTAAACCAAGCCCTCTTTTGGTATAGCAAAGAGCCCTCGTCTCCAAACAAACTGGTAATTGGTACAAGTCCCTTATCAGTTCTGAGATACTTAGCTTGCAGCTGGGAGGCAATTCACAGTCCTTCTTCTTTCACAAAGTGAAACACACTGTGCCCCAGTTTAATTTCAAAGGGGGGAAAAATCAGCACACAAAAGGTCGAAGTCAGTAAAGCAGTTACGAAACACAAGGATCAGATAATCCTCCACAATGGCCAAACCCACAGGCTGCTCTTTATAGCAGCCTCCCTAATGACCACAGCCCCACCCAACCACAGGTGGCCTCATTTTCTTTGATAATAATCTCTCAGTTGTTGTTGCCTATGCATCGCTCTCCGCATGTGTGGCTGTATCATTAACTCTTGTTCTGAATCCAAGGAGAAGAGAGATAATTGATCTCCTTCTCCCTGTCACTCATGTCTTCTTGGTCAGAGGAGCCTTCATCAGCAGATTCCACCGGGGGCAAAACAGGCCTGCAGCATGTGGATGTCTCCCCCACATCCACAGTCCTTGGGGCAGGAGCTGGGCCCGAGCTAACCACAACAGAGAGGACGCCAAAAAATTCAAAACTTAGCAATTGGTGACAAAATCTTGAAAAATTGTTGAACGCTGATCAGAAAGAAGATTTTCTTCTAGTTTCTGCACCACGACAACGGACAGCCGTCCACTTCTGTTTTCATCAGGAAATTCCCTCCTTCCAAAATTGAAATTCTGTACCCATTTTGTCACATGCTGCCTTGACATTACGTCCTCTCCATAAACTGAAACTATTTTGTGATGAATTGCAGCAGCGTTCATGCATTTAGCATTCAAGTAGCGTATTGCAGTGGAGGGAAACGGAAGAGTTCTGTTTCTTCACCTTCAATCATCTTCATTAGAAAGAGCGTGTTTTGTTTCTATCGCTCTCGGTTTTCTCACTTTCAATCATCTTCATTTTTATTTCATTAGCAAAAACACGTTTATTTCTATCATATATGTTGTTTTTCTGATGGTTTCTTTTCAAAGGAGGCTTCAATTTCACCTGGTCCATTTGACAAAGAATGACCCATATCCCATCCCATCCCATCCCATCCCTATCTATCTATCTATCTATCTATCTATCTATCTATCTATCTATCTATCTATCTATCGCTCTCTACATGGGGCTAGTGTTCAGAAACTTCAGATCATGCAGAATGCAGCTGCGAGAGCAATCATGGGCTTCACTAAATATGCCCATGTTACACCAACACTCCGCAGTCTGCATTGGTTGCCGATCAGTTTCCGGTCACGATTCAAAGTGTTGGTTATGACCTATAAAGCCCTTCATGGCACCGGGCCAGTTTATCTCAGGGACCGCCTTCTGCCGCACGAATCCCAGCGACCGGTTAGGTCCCACAGAGTGGGTCTTCTCCGGGTCCTGTCAACTAAACAATGTTGGTTGGCGGGGCCCAGGGTAAGAGCCTTCTCTCTGGGGGCCCCGACCCTCTGGAACCAACTCCCCCCAGAGATTAGAATAGCCCCCACCCTTCTTGCCTTTCGTAAGCTCCTCAAAACCCACCTCTGCCATCAGGCATGGGGGAACTAAGATATTCTTTTCCCCCTAGGCTTCTACAATTTATGCATGGTATGTTTGTATGTATGATTGGTTTTATAACAAGGGTTTTTAGCTGTCTGTAGTATTGGATTTTTACATTCTGTTTTTTGTCACTGTTGTTAGCCGCCCCGAGTCCACGGAGAGGGGTGGCATACAAATCCAATAAATATTATTATTATTATAATAATAATAATAATAATAATAATATCATCTATCTATCTATCTCTATTTATATCTATCTATCTATCTATCTAATAAAAAACATTGTGCAGCATGGCGCCCTTCTTTTCCATTTTGTTTTTGTGTCACACACCCAACCGAGAGATAGCAGGCCTTTTTAAGAGCAAAATGCACTAAGAACATCAGTAGGAGATATAAATCCAACTGCAAAGGCGTTATAAATAAATAACAGCCCATATCCCGCCTTTGCAAACCTAGGAAGGAGCATTCATTTATAATGTCCTTAAACTGCCCCGATCAGAAAGACTCTGGGTGGTCTACAAAAGGAGGCACTGCTAATAAAACGACAAAATAAGAACAATAAATCATCGCCGAGACTCCGCCAATACTAAAAACAGCGGGGGAGTCTCGAAGCATCATTTTGAGCGAAAGCCTCGCCGAAATAATGTGGTTTTGGAGGGTCTTCTAGAATTCAAGGAATACAGGGAATATTATCTAGCAAGTGTTATCAAGGCAAGAACACAAGGGAGTGGTCAGACAAAAAGACCCAAACTCATTGCAATGAAGAAAGACATACATTTAAGTTTGCAGCTACTAAGATTGTTGGACAAGCAGGAACAAGAAAAGCCAGATTTGCCACCAATTTATCAAGTACTTAGGAGGTGAGGGACTTGGCAGCACAAGCAAATAACAGCCAATGACTTGCCGTATATTTCCATGTATGAGACGCTACTTTTTCTTTAAAATGTTTACTTGAAAATGGAGGAGTTTCTTTTCTTTTTAATTTTTTTTTTTTAATTTTTTATTACAATAACAAAGGAACATTCCATCCATCCATCTGCAGTGTTTCTCTGGTTACAAGTCTCTCTGTGTGTCATCTCTCTCTCCTTTACTCTCCCTGGGAAGCAGATTCTTTTCCCTATTTTCCTCCCCAAAAACTAAGGTGCGTCCTACACTTCGGTGCATTTCCTACTCCAAACAATACGGTACCTAGAACAGGGGTCTACAATCTTGGCCACTGAATTGAAATCCACAACTTGTGGATTTCAATTCCCAGCATTCCTTAGCCAGCATTTTGGCTGAGGAATTCTATGAGTTGAAGTCCACAAGTCATAAAGTGGCCACGGTTGGAGATGCCTGAACCAGACTAGTGGTTCTTTCAATGGTTTTTCTTTTTTTCACCACAACCCCCTCCCTTTAAATAACCTGTAGCCAGGGACCCCTGGCCATGGACCACAATCTTAGACCTAACACAGCTCACATTAGAGAAACATCTTTCGGCTGTGGCGAGGGGGGCGTTTGCCCAGGTCCGCCTGGTGCACCAGTTGCAGCCCTATTTGGACCGGGAGTCACTGCTCACAGTCACTCATGCCCTCATCACCTCGAGGTTCGACTACTGTAACGCTCTCTACATGGGGCTCCCTTTGAAAAATGTTCGGAAACTTCAGATCGTGCAGAATGCAGCTGCGAGAGCAGTCATGGGCTTTCCCAAATATGCCCATGTAACACCAACACTCCGCAGTCTGCATTGGTTGCCAATCAGTTTCCGGTCACAATTCAAAGTGTTGGTTATGACCTATAAAGCCCTTCATGGCACCGGACCAGATTATCTCAGGGACCGCCTTCTGCTGCACGAATCCCAGCGACCGATTAGGTCCCACAGAGTGGGTCTTCTCCAGGTCCCACCAACTAAACAATGTCATTTGGCGGGGCCCAGGGGAAGAGCCTTCTCTGTGGCGGCCCCGGCCCTCTGGAACCAGCTCCCCCTGGAGATCAGAATTGCCCCCACCCTCCTTGCCTTTCGTAAGCTCCTTAAAACCCACCTCTGCCGCCAGGCATGGGGGAACTGAGATATTCTTTCCCCCTAGGCCTTTACAATTTTATGCATGGTATGTTTGCTTGTATGTATGATTAGTTTTACAATAAGGGTTTTTTAGTTGTTTTAGTATTGGATTTACATGCTGTTTTTTATTGTTGTTGTTAGCCGCCCCGAGTCTACGGAGGGGGGCGGCATACAAATCCAATAAATAGATAGATAGATAGATAGATAGATAGATAGATAGATAGATAGATAGATAGATAGATAGATAGATAGCTCAAGACTTAAATCATCATCGTAAACTTTCACGGAGTCGGCGAACCACCGATCTAGAATATTAAAATGCAGGGAATACTTCAGGAGCAATGTCTCAAACAAAATAGGAAGCACTGCCAGGGAAAAAGAGAGACCCCCACCGCCTTCTAGACCCTGCCTCTCTTACCCACCTAAAGGGGAGATTTTTATTTAATTGTTTTTAATTGGGACCAGATGGACTTTCGCAAAGTCTGTCTCCTGTCTTCCTTAGAAAGAAACCAGAAATGCACAGCAGAAATCATTGCCAACGGGCATTGATTGATTGTATTGCTATCCTGCCACAGTTGTTTTTTTTTAAAGAAGAAAAACCCTTGGCAGCTTTATGTGGAATAAATAATGCGATTTAAAACATGCACGGTGCCATCTGAAAAGCGGCTGGTGGTAAATAAGATCATTAAAACAATCTTAAAAGGAAAAGAACGTTTCTAATTCGGAGTGATTAACGGGGCTACGTTTGAACTGCAGATCCCGGTATATTTGTGTTTCAAACACGGAATCACACGATTACATTAAGCTTGTTGTGTTCGGTGCCTTAGGGCGGAGGTCTCCAACCTCCTCTTTTCCCCACAACAAGAACCCCGTGAGGTAAGGGGGGTAAGAAAGATCGACCCAGCAAGCTTCCGTGCCTAAGGCAGGACTAGAACTCACAGCTTCCTGGTGATTGGCTCAAAGTCACCCAACCTGCTTTCACGCCTAAGGTGGGACTAGAACTCGCAGTCTTCTGATCACTGGCTCAAAGTTATCCAGCTGGCTTGCAAGTCTTAAGGCAGGACTAGAACTCACCATCTCTGGGTGATTGGCCCAAAGTTACCCAGCCAGCTTACAATAGCAATAGCATTTAGACTTATATACCGCTTCGTAGTGCTTTTACAGCCCTCTCTAAGCAGTTTACAGAGTCAGCCTCTTGTCCCCAACAATCCGGGTCCTCATTTGACCCACCTTGGAAGGCTGGAAGGCTGAGTCGACCTTGAGCTGGAGGTGAGATTTGAACTGCTGAACTACAGCTAGCAGTTAGCTGAAGTAGCCTGCGGTGCTGAACTCTAGCCACTGCGCCATCTTGGCCCACCATCTCCTGGTGATTGGAGCAACGTTACCCAGCTGGTTTTCATGGCTAGGGCAGGACTTGAACTCACGATCGCCTGTTTTCTAGTCTGGTGCTTTAGTTGGGGAAACTACAGGGAGGGTGGAAGCCCTGTTTCCTCCCAGGAGATTTCTAGTGAGGCCCCACGGAGGTTTCTCCCCGCATTTCCTGGCCCTGTTTCCTCCCAGGAGATTCCTAGAGAGGCCCCACGGAGGCTTCTCCCTGCCTTTTCCGGCCCTGTTTCCTCCCAGGAGATTTCTAAAGAGGCCCCACGGAGGCTTCTCCATGCCTTTTCCAGCCCTGTTTCCTCCCAGGAGATTCCTAGAGAGGCCCCATGGAGGCTTCACCTGGCCTTTTCCAACCCTGTTTCCTCCCAGGACATACTTAGAGAGGCCCCACAGAGGCTTCTCCCTGTCTTTTCCGATTACAGTTTCGGAGACTCGGATTTGTAAGCGGAAAATGGTTCTTGAGAAGAGGCAATAAAAATCTTGAACACTCGGTTCTTATCTAGAAAGGTTTGTAAGTAGAGGCGTTCGTAGATAGAGGTACCACTGTAATTGGGATTTCAAAATACACAGGGGGGGGGAGATAAATCAAATTAACGAAGTCCTTTTTTTTATCTCAACCTTGTAAATCAGACACCCTCCCTGGACCGAAATGGCAAGGTAGCTGACCAACCCTTAAAATATGGTGTATACACGCACGTCAGCGATTCCACACGGCCAGGTAGCTATTTTTCTTTTCATTCCGATCGCCCGCTATAAATCACAGCCAAAAGATGATGAGAGCAGAGGGGACGACAGTTTAACCCAGATCCAATCTCTCCCTTAAAACAAGAACTACTTGATTCAAACGTATCGGAAAGCATCTTTAAGCTTGACAGCTATTTTACTAAGAAAGGGGTGTTATCCCCCCCCCCTTCTCTTTCTGGTATAAAAGGAATAAAAACACAGCTATGTAATCCGTGTCATTGCTTTTGTGTGTGTGTGTGTGTTTTAAAACAAAGCATAAAAAAACCCCTGTTGAGGCTTTGAGTAAGTCGTAAACGCGCAAGAGTTTCTGAATGTCACCTTAAGTACTTTGGTAAAAGTAGAAGAGCTAACAACTGCAAAGGAGGGGGAATTAAATTGCTAGACATTCGACATTCAAAAGGAAATAGGAGAACAACCTGCCCAACGTCGGCGTATCTGCTACCGGCATTTTACAGCCATCGTGTAAAGTTGCTCAAGTGGAAGACGGGAGGGCGAAAAAAGAGAGACAAGAGATTTGAGGCAGGAGGATTTGAACATGGAGAACACACACCAACCACGGGAGAAAAGAAGAGGGGGGGAGATATAATCTTCTTCTCCAGGTAAAAGGTTCAACTCTGATGACGAAGGTTTGGGGGGGGGGGTTAAGATGAGGGAATGGGGGGGATTAATTAAATTTGTAGATGACACCAAGCTGTCGGGAGAGGCCAATAGCCCAGAGGATAGGCTCAGAACGGTTGACCAGTGGAACAGCTTGCCTGCAGAAGTTGTGAATGCCCCAACACTGGAAGTTTTTAAGCAGATGTTGGATAACTATCTGTCTGAAGTAGTGTAGGATTTCCTGCCTAAACAGAGGGTTGGACTAGAGGCCCCTTCCAACTCTATTATTCTATTGGAATGGAATGACACATAACAGAATTCTTTATTGGCAAGTGTGACTGGACACACAAGGAATTTGTCTTTGGTGTATATTATTATTATTATTATTATTATTATTATTATTATTATTATTATTCCCTCTCCGAAGACTCGGAGCAGAGTCTATATGCTAGAGGTATAACAAGCAGGAAGAGGGAGATTGTGATCCCCTTATATAGAGCGCTGATGAGACCCCATTTGGAATAATACTGTGTCCAGTTCTGGAGACCTCACCTACAAAAAGATATGGATCAAATTGAATGGGTCCAAAGACGGGCTACAAAAACGGTGGAAGGTCTTAAGCATAAAACATATCAGGAAAGACTTCATGGACTCCATCTGCATAGTCTGGAGGACAGAAGGGAAACGGGAAACGTGATCAAAACATTTAAATATGTTCAAGGGTTAAATAAGGTTCAGGAGGGAAGTGTTTTTAATAGGAAAGTGAACACAAGAAAAAGGGGGCACAATCTGAGGTTAGTTGGGGAAAGATCAGAAGCAACGTGAGAAAATATTATTTGACTGAAAGAGTAGTAGATGCTTGGAACAAACTTCCAGCAGACGTGGTTGGTAAAGCCACAGTAACTGAATTGAAACATGCCTGGGATAAACATAGATCCATCCTAAGATACAATACAGGAAATAGTAGAAGGGCAGACTAGATGGACCATGAGGTCTTTTTCTGCCATCAATCTTCTATGTTTCTATGCTCTCAGTGTACATAAAAGAAAAGAGACATTTGTCAAGAATCATGAGGTACAACACTTAATCATTGCCTTGGAGTCAAATAAGCAATCAGGAAACAATCCATATTAATATAAATCGTAAGGATATGAGGGGGGAGAGAGAAAAGAGAGAGAGAGGATAAGGGGAGAGAAAAAGAAAGAGACAGAAAAGAAAGAGAGAGGGAGAGAGGGGAGCAAGAAAAAGAGAGAAAGAATCAGGGGGAGAGAAAGAGGAGTGTGTGAGAGAGAGAAAAGAGGGGGAAGAGAAAAAGAGTCAAAAAGAGAAGGGGAGGGAGAGAGAAAAGAGAGAAGAGAAGGGGTAGAGAAAAAGAGAGAGAGAGAAAAGAAAGAGAGAGGGAGAGAGGGGAGAAGAAGAGAAGGGAGCAAGAAAAAGAGAGAAAGAAAGAGACTCAGAGGGAGAGAAAGAGAAGAGTTTGAGAGAAAAGCGGGAGAGGGGTAGGTGAGAGGGGGAGAGAAAAAGAGAGAAAAAGAGGGGAAGGAAGAGAAAAAAGAGTGTGGGAAGAGAGGGAGAGAAAAAGGAAGAGAGAAAGGAGAGAAAAGAAGAGAGTGGGGGAGAGGGAAGAAGAAAGTGGGGAGCAATAAAAAGAGAGAAAGAGGGGCAGAGGGAGAGAAAGAGAAGAGAGAGAAAGGAACAGAGAGAGAGAGAGAGATGTATACTATAATTCCAAATTTTACGGATACCACCCACAGAAGCTGTTTCTAAAACGCACATACCCAGCAAACAGGGGTGGGGGGGAGAAACCCTCAAAAAATATAAAAGGGGAAGAGCGACTGAATAATCTACTGTGAAAAAGAGAATTAGATCCATACAAAGCCTTTATAAAATGGCTGTCAAGGAAAAAAAAAGATTATACCCATAAAGAGGAAAAAAAACGAGAAAAACCTCTGGTTAAATTCTGCAAAGTGCAAAATGGAGATAATCCCTGCAAATCTATTTTCCATGTCTGGGGTTTTTTTTCCATCCCCCCCTCTCCTTTCCTCTCTTATATACACTACAAAAGGTTCCCTTTTAAAGCCGTCTTTTCGGAATCAAGCTGTTTAAACCCAAAAGCCTGTGTAAATTTCTCTACTCGCGGAACGTATTATAAGGATGCCAGCGTTGGGCCGAGTACGGCTGTGCCAAGTTTCGATTCCTTCACCCAAATATCATCGTGTAAAAACATTGCTAATACTGAACAAAGAGGGATGTTCGTGCAAATATTTATTTCTCCGCTGAATTACAGCCTCTTTATAGAGAGCTTCGAAATATCTCGTAGGCTCTGAATAATTACGATCCAACCGAAGGCGACAGTCCTAGGTTTTAGAATTGATTTAATGACGTGGAAGGGACATTGGAGGTCTTCTAGTCCAACCCCCCCTGCTTAGGCAGGAAACTATGCTGTTTCAGACAATTGGTTGTCCAAATCTCTTCTTTAAAACTTCCAGTGTTGGAGCATTCATAACTTCTGGAGGCAAGTCATTCCACTGATTAATGTGTCATGCTATAGTTGTGAACTATGTTTCTTTAAAACACGGTTATCCAACCTTGACAACATTGAGGATGTGCGGACTTCGACTCCCAGAATTCCCCAGACAGCCATGTAGGATGGGAAATTCTGGGAATTGAAGTCCACAAGTCTTCAATTTGAAGTCCACAAGTCTTCAAATTGGCTGGCTGGAGAAATCTGGGAGTTGAAGTCCCCAAGTCAACAAGTCTTCAACTTGAAGTCCACAAGTCTTCAACTTGGCTGGCTGGAGAATTCTGGGAGTTGAAGTCCCCAAGTCCACAAGTCTTCAAATTGGCTGGGGAATTGAAACATGGCTGGCTGGGGAATTCTGGGAGTTGAAGGCCACGAGTCAACAAGTCTTCAACTTGAAGTCCACAAGTCTTCAAGTTTAAATCTTCAAGCTGAAGTCCACATGTTTTCAAATTGGCTGGGGCAGGGGTAGGCAAAGTTGGCTCATCTATGACAACTGGACTTCCCAGAATTTCTGAGCTAGCATGATTGGCTTGGGAATTCTGGGAGTTGAAGTCCACAAGTCATAGAAGAGCCAACTTTGCCTACCCATGGGCTGGAGTATTCAAACATGGCTGGCTGGGGAATTCTGGGAGTTGAAGTCCACAAGTCTTCAAGTTGAAATCTTCAACTTGAAGTCCACAAGACCACAAGTCTTCAAGTTCAAGTCCACAAATCTTCAAGTTCAAGTCTTCAAACTCAAGTCCACAAGTCTTCAAATTGGCTGGAGTATTCAAACATGACTGGCTGTGGAATTCTGGGAGTTGAAGTCTACAAATCTTCAAGTTGAAATTTTCAAGTTGAAGTCCACAAGACCATAAGTCTTCAAGTTAAAGTCGACAATACTTCAAGTTCAAGTCTTCAAATTGAAGTCCACAAGTCTTCAAATTGGCTGGAGTATTCAAACATGGCGGGCTGGGGAATTCTGGGAGTTGAAGTCCACAAGTCTTCAAGTTGAAATTTTCAAGTTGAAGTCCACAAGACCATAAGTCTTCAAGTTCAAGTCTTCAAATTGAAGTCCACAAGTCTTCAAATTGGCTGGAGTATTCAAACATGGCTGGCTGGGGAATTCTGGGAGTTGAAGTCCACAAGTCTTCAAGTTGAAATCTTCAACTTGAAGTCCACAAGACCACAAGTCTTCAAGTTCAAGTCCACAAGTCTTCAAGTTCAAGTCCACAAGTCTTCAAGTTCAAGTCCACAAGTCTTCAAGTTCAAGTCCACAAGTCTTCAAATTGACTGGAGTATTTAAACATGGCTGGCTGTGGAATTCTGGGAGTTGAAGTCTACAAGTCTTCAAGTTGAAATTTTCAAGTTGAAGTCCACAAGACCATAAGTCTTCAAGTTCAAGTCCACAAGTCTTCAAGTTCAAGTCTTCAGATTGAAACCCACAAGTCTTCAAATTGGCTGGAGTATTCAAACATGGCTGGCTGGAGAATGGTGGGACTCCTGGGTTGCACTTTCCTACGAGAATAGATGCCAGCAGATGTGAATTTCATGGGGTCCTTGGTACTCCCCAAGCTTGGAGACATTTCATGACCCAACTAGGTAACAACACCAGTGCTAGAAGATGTGAATGTGAGTTCACAAGGAGCAGGAATCCTGGATAATCCTGGCAGCACATCAGGAAGGAGAAGATTAAGAAGCCCACCCAACTCATGGTTTCATATAATGGAGGTTTGCAGTGCGCATTAAATTAAATAAAACCTGAACGAGAAAGCCACCACCAACAGGCACCGCTTAATATTATTGGTACAGGAGGAATAATCAAAGTGCCTAATAAATTGTTCCATTTTAAACTGCTAACATTAATTACATTAACACGAACACAGAAAGAGTAAGCACATTTCCTCGTAAGAACCAAAAATCAATTAAGGCCAGCCATAATATTTCAAAGAGCTGTAATTTCCGCATAACACATGAATTTGTTTTACTCCTCAAAGAGGCATATTTTAGTCCAGTAAAGGGCTTTTGGTTTTGTGTTTATGTTCAATTTGGTATGACATTAGCTTAATTTAGATGGAAATCCTATAAACACATTTCTAAGTATACATTCCTCTGAGGTGTACAGGGAATAGTTTGTTTAAACCTCTGTGGTTAATTCCATCGTAATGCAGTGTTGAGAGGAAGACGAAGAGGGAGGGGGAGAGAAGCAATATTCACACGCAACTTGAAGCAATGTCAATTACAAAGTTCTTTAATAAAGGCAAAATAATGAGCTTGCAAAACCCGTCTCAATGAAAGTCCAATAAAACAACATCTTATCGATTTTAAGATGGCAAAAAGCCACATCACAGTAGGGGCATGTTAAAAAAAATAAGATTTCACTAGTTCTCAAGGAAGTAAAGAAGGGACAGTAATGAACATCCTCCTGCTTTTCAAAAGTATGCAGGGTATTTCATCAATTCAGCCTAATTTGACATAGAGTCACATCAGTAAAATTCTGAAAGATTAGAATGATGGGATGGGATAGAATCTTTATTGAGAATAGAACAGATTAGAAGAATAGAATAGAATAGAATAGGAATCTTATTGAGAATAGAATAGAATAGAAAAGAATAAAATAGAATCAAATCTTTATTGAGAACAGAAGAGAATGGAATGGAACGGAACGGAACCTTTATTTGGAATGGGATGGGATAGAATCTTTATTGAGAATAGAATAGATTAGAAGAATAGAATAGAATAGAATAGGAATCTTATTGAGAATAAAATAGAAAAGAATAGAATAGAATCAAATATTTATTGAGAACAGAAGAGAATGGAATGGAACTGAACGGAACAGAATGAAACTTTTATTTGGGATGGGATGGGATAGAATAGTATAGAATAGAATAGAGTAGATTAGAGTAGAGTAGAATAGAGTTGAATAGAGTAGAGTACAGTAGAGTAGAATAGAATAGAATAGAATAGAATTCTTTAATGGCCAAGTGTGATTGGACACAAAAGGAATTTGTCTCCGGTGCAGAAAATCTCAGTGTACATACAACAATAATGATAGATCATTACCCTAGTCATTGTAAAAATACTTTCATCATAAAACATTAGATGCGACACTTAGTGATAAGTCATAGATGCTAAATAAGCAAATTATTAAATATTTTATTTATATGTAATGAAAGATCTTCGAAAACAAACAAGAGAGAGGCTGGGCTGCATGAAACTGTCAGGATTTATGAAACTGTTTTCACCTAACTTTCATAAATAGCAGCCAGCCCAAAGAAATATGAAATAAAGCTCATTTTTCCAAAGAAAATACTGTATTCACAAAACCCCTCCAAAGCGGAGTGCATCCAAGCTCCCAAATTCCCAACCTGTTTCCCCTCATTTGCTTGTCCACTTTATGGGCACTGGCCTTATTTCAACCTTGGAATCACAAAGTCACAGATTTCTTCCTCACAAAACTGAGAGAAAAGAAGTGAATAAATTTACCTTCTCTGAGTGTCAGCCTCTCGCCTGGCTTGTTCCAAGGCCAATTCTTCAGCTATTCTCTTCTTTAGTTCTTCTTCATTGACTGGAATTAAGAAATGGGGAGAAACAAAATAAACACATGTGAATATAGGATAGGATAGGATTTATTTATTTATTTATTAAATTTATTTATTAAATTTGTATGCTGCCCCTCTCCATAGGATGCTGTTTTCAGTTCTGGAGACCTCGCCTACAAAAAGATATTGATAAAATTGAAGGGGTCCAAAGACGGCCTACAAAAATGGTGGAAGGTCTTAAGCAATAAACTTATCAGGAAAGACTTCATGAACTCAACCTGTATAGCCTAAAAACATAGAAGATTGACAGCAGAAAAAGACCTCATGGTCCATCTAGTCTGCCCTTATACTATTTCCTGCCCTTATACTATTTCCTGCCCTTATACTATTTCCTGGAGGACAGAAGGGAAAGGGGGGACATGATCGAAACATTTAAATATGTTCAAGGGTTAAATAAGGCCCAGGAGGGAAGTGTTTTTAATAGGAAAGTGAACCCAAGAACAAGGGGGCACAATCTGAAGTTAATTGGGGGAAAGATTAGAAGTAACGTGAGAAAATATTATTTGACTGAAAGAGTAGTAGATGCTTGGAACAAACTTCCAGGAGACGTGGTTGGTAAATCCAGTTAAAACATAGATCCATCCTAAGATAAAATACAGAAAATAGTATAAGGGCAGACTAGAGGGACCAGGAGGTTTTTTTCTGCCGTCAATCTTCTACGTTTCTATGTTTCTAGGATAGGGTAGGGTAGGGTAGGATGGAAGGGACCTTGGAGATCTTCTAGTCCCAGGGGAACATCTTGCCTCCAAAAATTGTGAATGCTCCATCACTGGAAGCTTTTAAGAAGAGAGCGGGCAGCCGTTTTTCTGAAATGATATAGGATTTCCGGCTTCAGCAGGGGGGGATTGGCTAGAAGACCTCCAAAATCCCTTCCAATTCTATTACTCTTTTAATAATAAGTCGCCTCTAATGGATGCTTGAATCGGTCTTCTTTCTCCTTCTTCTTCTTTGAATTGGATGACCCAATGGTTGCAGGAATTGGGCATGGCTGGTTTAATGAAAAGAAGGGACCATGGGCGACATGATCGCAGTCTTGCAATATCTCAGGGGTTGCCACAAAGGAGTCAAGCTCATTCTCCAAAGCACCTGAGGGTAGAACTATGAATGGAAACTAAACAAGGAGAGAAGCAACTTAGATCTAAGGAGAAATTTCCCGACAGTGAAAACAATCAATGACTTTTTTCTCCAGAGGTTGTGAATGCTCCAACACTGGAAGTTTTTAAAGGAGATGTTGGATAACTGTTTGTCTGAAGTGGTGTAGGGTTTCCTGCCTAGGCAGGGGGCTGGACTAGAAGACCTCCAAGGTCCCTTCTGCTTGGTCTATAAAATCTCTACAAGCAGCCCTCGGGGAAGACAGCAAAACAATTTACCCTGCAATTGATCATTAGATTAATTTCACCTCTGTTTCGAGACTCAGATCTGGCACCTGACCACAGGCATACAATGCATAACCATTAAGTTGCCTGCCGATCTATGCACTGGGGTTTTTTATGAGACCTTTGTGTAAGAATGGATAGAGAAAGGGGGGGGGGAGGCTAATGGCCCATCGAAACAACCTCTGAAGCACAATAAATACCATCTGGCTATAAAAACACGGCACATTTGACCTTAGCAATCAATTGGGCTACATATTGATCAGCCAGATCCTAAATAGGGAATAAAAGTGAGGATGGAGATTGTTAAATAGAAATTCTATTACTCGAGATATATAGGATTGTTGTTCCCGATCGAGACAGCCAAGAAAACTAAGTAAGGCCTTAATGTTAGGGAAAAAAGCCACGGATGAGAAATAACTCCAGCGATTTTATTTATCTGGCCAAGTTCTTGCAAAAAAAGAAAGAAAAAAATCATTTGACTCAAATTGATGAGCTGAGCATCTAAGCAGGCAACTCCTATTTAGCTGCATTCACAAATAAACCTTTAGGAAGTCAAACCAAGCACAATTATTTCGAGCCCGGCTGAGGTCAGCCGTGCGTGATGAGCAGAAAACCTGATTTTTCTAATGGCAGATTCTGAGACGATGCTCAAGAGCTACGCAAGATGAGTTTTGAGACGCGAGAGGCCAAACTGTTGTGAAAAGACATTTCCTCGTTGTACTAATGCCCAGAAAATTGCTGACGTGAGCTAAATGCCCATTGGCTTAGATCAGTGATGGAGAACCTATGGCACGCATGCCACAGGTGGCCCAGGGAGACATAGCTCAGGGCACGCTGAAGGGCTAGGCAAAGTTGGCTCTTCTATGACATGTGGACTTCAACTCCCAGAATTCCTTGATTTTTCAATTCTGACTTTGATAGCTTTCATTCTAATGGCCTGTTCTTGTGCCGCCAGTATTAGTCCTTCTGTCTCCTTTTTTAGTGTTCCACTTGTAAGCCATGACCAGGTCTTTTCTTTATCCACTTTGCCTTCAATCTTCTCCAAGAACTGCCCATGCAATGCTTTTTCCGCCGACTGTCCATACGACATTGAGTTACAGTTTTTCTGTACTGGTCCTTAGTTTGCTTCACCTTTGCTCTCCTTCACATAGTCAGCTAATGCATGCTTCTCTTCTTCCACTATCTGCTTCACTTGAAAAAGTCCTCTGCCGCCTATTTTCCTTGGTAAATACAGCCTGTCAACGTCACTGCGGGGGTGTAGTGCATGGCTGTATTTACCAAGGAAAATAGGCAGCAAAGGACTTTTGATTATTATTATTATTATTATTATTATTATTATTATTATCATCATCATCATCATCATCGTCACCACTTAGATCATCCCCCCACATCAGTGGTTCTCAACCTTTCTAATGCCGGGGCCCCTTAATACATTTCTTCATGTTGTGGTGACCCCCAACCATAAGTGATGAGATGTTAGAGACAGAGACAGCTGCTTCTCAGAAGAGGTCTTTCTAGCCTTTTCTGAGGCTTCCTAAAAAGCACCTCCGCCACAATACTCCAGAATTCTGCAATTCACAATTACGGGCTTAAAGCGTTCAAACCGAGCAACATGGCTTAACTAAATATATTTAAGAGAGGTTGGTTGGAATAATAAGTTCTGCCCCAGTTCGGTCTTCAAGAGAGGCGGCAAATTTACTGTTAACAGTGCTGCTTAATTTGCCCATTTAAATTACAGGCAAAAGGGATGTGGATTCTGATTTAACACAACCGGAGAGCTTTATTGCAGTCTAAAGTCATTTGGGTAAGAAAAGCTCATTAAAAACACTAGAGCTACTACAGACCCCGAATCGTTTATCAGCTCTAAGGCATAATAAGTCTTCGGGACAGTGAACAAAAAAAAGGGGGGGGAGGAGGAAGGAGAAAGGAAGAAATGTGTTTAAAAGAAAAAAAAACCCACAAAACCAGAAATTCCTTCAGATAAAGCAAGTTTTGGCCTGGGGTAAAAAAGCCCAAAACTTTTGATGTGTGTGTGAGAGAGAAAAGAGATTTTGCTCGCATAGCACAGCAAGCTCACCGAAGGACAACTGAACCATGGATTACTCAATTAACCTGGTCATCAGGAAGACTGCAGGAGTGGCACAGAGGCCTAGAGGTGGAGTTCTGGCCTCACCATCAGGAAGCCGTGAGTTCGATCCTAGGTAGAGGCAGATACAGTGGTACCTCTATCTACAAACGCCTCTACTTACGAAGTTTTCTAGATAAGAACCGGGGGTTCAAGATTTTCTTGCCTCTTCTCAAGAACGATTTTCCACTTACAAACCCGAGCCTCCAAAACTGTAACCAGAAGGCAGGGAGGAGCCTCCGTGGATCCTCTCTAGGAATCTCCTGGGAGGAAACGGGGCCGGAAAAGGCAGGGATAAGCCTCTGTGGAGCCTCTCTAGGAATCTCCTGGGAGGAAAAAGCCGTAAAAGGCAGGGAGAAGCCTCCATGGGGCCTTTCTAGGAATCTCCTGGGAGGAAACAGGACCAGAAAAGGTGGGGAGAAGCCTCTGTGGGGCCTCTCTAGGAATCTCCTGGGAGGAAACAGGGCCTCCACCCTCCCAGTGGTTTCCCCAATCGCACGCATTATTTGCTTTTACATTGATTCCTATGGGGAAAATTGCTTCTTCTTACAAACTTTTCTACTTAAGAACCTGGTCACGGAATGAATTAATTTCGTAACCTTTAAATATGTTAAAGGGTTAAATAAGGTCCAGGAGGGAAGTGTTTTCAATAGGAAAGTGAACACAAGAACAAGGGGGCACAATCTGAGGTTAGTTGGAGGAAAGATCAAAAGCATCAAGATAAAGTGTTATTCGATTGAAAGAGTAGTAGATGCTTGGAACAAACTTCCAGCCGACATGGTTGGTAAATCCACAGTCACTGAATTTAAACATGCCTGGTATAAACATAGATCCATCCTAAGATAAAATACAGGAAATAGTATAAGGGCAGACTAGATGGACCATGAGGTCTTTTTCTGCCGTCAGACTTCTATGTTTTTATGTTTCTATTTAAGCAGAGATACCACTGTATTTCTCTCTCTGGGCACAGTGAGAATTTATCAGCTGAACAAAACTCCACATGGACGACAGGAAGGGCCCGAAAATCGGACAAAACTTTCTTAACACATTTATTTCTCCCTTTTGGGCCCAATTAGGGCCGTACGTTGAAGACTTCCTGTATCAAATACTGATTTACTGGCCGAGCCATAGCCGAGCCTTCAAAAAACTACAGTTAATCCAAATTGGTGAAATACCGTATATCCCGGGGCCTTCATGTTTATGTAACAGGAGAGCAAGTATGAGACAGTTAGCAATTTACAGGAGGGGGGGGGGGGGGAAACCCAAAGAAAATGCTACATTAAATTGTTATTTAAAACAAGGATCTTTATTTCTAGACGAGAAATCCACTGGCTTAATTAATAAAGAAACCATTTTTTGGCAGCGTTCCCTGGGCGGCAAGATTAACAAGCTCTTCTTGTCTTCCGTTCTCCTCAGAAAGACTGAAATAAAACTGGCGGGTTTTTTGTTGTTTTTTTTAAGAGCCAGACGGTTTTCGTCTTTCTGAGGGGGGAAAAAAAAGGAATCCCTCAGTAGCGTTTGGAAAACCTAACAGTTGTTTTTTTTTGTATACAGAGATAAAAACGTGGGGAATAAAATAGTCCGCTGGGAAAGCAGACTTGAGGCACTTCGGAGGGTGACCTTGTTACACGCTTTCTGAATTTCTGAATTTTTGAGCAACGGGTCAGCCCGCTGGAGGACGGCTGTCAGAGATATTGCTCCTAACAACAGATTCTGTTCAAAGCCGGAGGAAAAAAAAGATATATATCTATATATTTCTTCACAATCGTGCAAGCGGCTTGGTGAGTCGGTATGTGCGGGGGAGCGGAAATAAAGAAAACTAAAATAATATTTGCACAGGGTTTAGGCCCGTGATGGTGAACCTGTGGCGTCATATCAGAGGCCACGCGAGCAGGGGTGGGCAGCAGGCAGGACGGGGTGGAGAGCAGTTCCACCGGCGGAAATGAAGATGCGTGTGCAGCTCCAGCTGATCAGCGGCCGTCACTTCCTGCTCTCTACATGGGGCTACCTTTCAAAAGGGTTCGGAAACTTCAGATCGTGCAGAATGCGGCCGCGAGAGCTATCGTGGGGCTTCCCAGATTCGCCCACGTCTCTCCAACACTCCGTGGCTTGCATTGGCTGCCGATCAGTTTCCGGTCGCAATTCAAAGTGTTGGTTATGACCTATAAAGCCCTACATGGCATCGGACCAGAATACCTTCGGAACCGTCTTCTGACGCATGAATCCTAGCGACCGATTAGGTCCCACAGAGTTGGTCTTCTCCAGGTCCTGTCGACTAAGCAATGTCGTCTGGCAGGCCCCAGGGGAAGAGCCTTCTCTGTGGCGGCCCCAGCCCTCTGGAATCAACTCCCCCCAGAGATTAGAATGGCCCCTACTCTCCTTGTCTTTCACAAGTTACTTAAGACCCACCTTTGTTGCCAGGCATGGGGAAACTGACATATCTCCCCCAGGCTTATATAGTTTTTTGTATGGTATGCTTGTGCTGTATGGTTTTAAATGATGGGTTTTTAGATGTTTTTTAAATATTAGATTTGTTACATTGTCACATTGTTATTGTTGTTGTGAGCCGCCATGAGTCTGTGGAGAAGGGCGGCATACAAATCTAATAAATTATTATTAAATTATTATTATTATTATTATTACTGGTCTCGACTCGGCTCTCCTCTTTTTCCCTGCTGCTGCTGTGTCTAGACTCCTTGCTTTTTTCCTCTTTCCTCCTTCCTGGCCTCGGACGAGCTTCCCTCTCTCCCTCCCGGCTCCCCTCCAGCCTCATGCGGCCACCTCCCACCTGACATGCAAGCAGAAGGCGTGGGTGGAAGCGGCGCTGGCAGCATTTATGCTTCTGGCAGCCCCCGTTCGCCTAGCTACCCATGCTGAGGTTGGGGGCGACCCAGGAAGGAGAGCGCGGGAAACACAAAGCAAATTGTCACCCCAGCGAGCGACACTAGTAAGGTTGTAAGTCAAGGACTTAACAGTTCACTTGAATGATGATTATTATTCAAGCCACAAGAACAAGGGGACACAATCTGAGGTTAGTTGGGGGAAAGATCAGAAGCAATGTGAGAAAATATTATTTTACTGAAAGAGTAGCAGATGCTTGGAACAAAATTCCAGCAGACGTGGTTGGTCAATCCACAGTCACTGAATTAAAACATGCCTGGGATAAAGATAGATCCATCGTAAGATAAAATACAGGAAATACAGGAAGGGCAGACAAGATGGACCATGAGGTCTTTTTCTGCCGTCAATCTTCTAGGTTTCTATCTTTTAATGTCCCCCTTCCCAGCCATTGGCACAATATTTCCCCCCCTCCTTCTCTGAAGCAAGTGATTGCCTCTAGTGTGTATATAAACCTAACGCCTCATTGTGCATCAGGATAGCTGTCTGTAAGGCTTTTAACACAACAATAGGCTGCAGCATCAGAATTTTAAAATGTCCCAGTCTTAAATAAGGACCCAGCAATGACCTGTGGAGCTGATGGCGATGCCTTACAGACAAGAGTGAGTGCAAAGCTGTGCAATTTCACCTCACCACCACCACAAAAAAAGGAGAGAGATCTTTTCTCTTCAAAAGAAAACCCACCTTTTTTTTAATTTAAAAATAAAATATATTTATTACATAAATAAATGCAATAACAATACAAGTGACAATACAAACACATAAGAAAAAAAGGAAAAAAAGACATAAAATATACAATAAGGTGGGGGGGGGTTTCTTTTTCTAACCCGACGATACAAAGAATTCACTGGGAGCCATTTTATTCCTCGCTTCCCTCACTGAAATTATTCCTAACATCGAGCAGAAGGAGGGAGCGGGACTTTTAATATTTATTTTCAATTACTCATGACATGCAATTCTATTAGACCCCCCCAAAAAAAGAAGATATCTAGAAGAATATTCCCAGTGAAACACATTACTGGGCCGTTAAAACAGCCGGCTATTAAGACATTTGCAGCGTGAGGTAAAATGGAAGCCGCGAAATTCAGTCAGAGTTAATTCCTAAGTCAGTCCCCTTGAAGGTTCGGGTCCCGAGTTCAAGAGCCTGTTCTGTATCATCAGGATAGCTTCATATGGGAAAAAATAAGCAGGAGTACTACTTCGAAAGGGAAAGTTGTGTATTCATTGTCCTTTGTGGTTGTTGTCGTTGTTGTTCTTCTTCTTCATGTTTGACTCTGTATGACACCACCCCCACCACCATCACACACACACACACACACACACACACACACACACGGCCACAGCAAATTTTCCTAGAATTTGCTCATTAACAATAGCAATAGTGCTAAAAGTTATACAGTAATCCCTCGCTACTTCTTTCGCGGATTCGCTATTTCACGGGTTTTCAAAGGGGGCCTAAATCCATTAAATCCATTAAAAGCCGCTCGGAGTCCTCAGAGAGGGGCGGCATACAAATCTAAATAATAAAATAAAATAAATAATAAAATAAAATAAAATAAAATAAAATAAAATAATAAAATAAAATAAAATAAATAAAATAATAAAATAAAATAAATAATATAATAAAATAAATAATTTAAATCCATTGAAAATTCATACAATTCTTCTACAATACTACTATACTCTATTAAAGAAACTGGTAGGATATCACATGTAGTTCCAGCTGAGAAACATTACAGAATGACTGTTTAATACAAAGAGTGGGTTTTAAAAGTCCAAATACTCATTAAATACATTTAAAAAAAATATCTTTCCTCTACTTCACGGAAATTTGTTTTTCACGGGTGGTCTTGGAACGCATCCCCAGCGAAAAAAGAGGGATCGCTGTATACCGCTTTATAGTACTTTCACAACTCTCTCTAAGCGGTTTTCAGCGTCAGCCCCCTGTCCCCAACAATCTGGGTCCTCATTTGACCCACCTCGGAAGGACGGAAGGCTGAGCCAGTGGTGAGATTCGAACTGCCGAAATGCAACTAGCAATCAGCTGAAGCAGGCTGCAGTGCTGCACTCTAACCACTGTGCCACCTTACCTTCAGCATAGGGGTCTTTTCCAATGAGTCCTCAATGTTTAGACTATAATAGAATAAGACAACTTGACACAAGAACAGTTTTTTTCCCAAACACCATCGCTCTGCTAAATAAATAATTCCCTCGCCAGGGCTGGAAAAGGCATTAATTCCTTCACCAAGGCGAGAAAAGGCAGGGAGAAAGCCTCCGTGGGGCCTCTCTAGGAATCTCCTGGAAGGAAACAGAGCCGGAAAAGGTGGGGAGAAGCCTCCGTGGGGCCTCTCTAGGAATCTCCTGGAAGGAAACAGAGCCGGAAAAGATGGGAAGAAGCCTCCAGGGGGGCCTCTCTAGGAATCTCCTGGAAGAAAACAGGGCCTCCACCGTCCATGTGGTTTCCCCAATCGCACACATCATTTGCTTTTACATTGATCCCTATGGGAAAAATTGCTTCATCTTACAAACTTTTCTACTTAAGAACCTGGTCATGGAATGAATTAAGCTCGTAAGTAGAGGTAGCACTGTATTTTCATTGGATACTTTGTTCTGTGCAAAGTTGAATGTGCACAAAAGCATGTGAAATTGATTGTCAATCAGTGTTGCTTCCAAAATGGACAGTTTGATTTCAAATAATAATAATAATAATAATTATTATTATTATTATTATTATTATTATTATTATTATTATTATTATTATTTATTGGATTTGTATGCCGCCCCTCTCCGTTTATTGTGTGGTTTAAGTGTTCCCTTTTTTTTTTTTTGAGCAATGTATATTCAAATTTGTTCTGTGCTATCTTCCCAGTCTTCTTGTTGCAAATTATGCTTGTCAAAATATTCCCCTGTCATTTGGGTGGGGTCCTTTCTGTTTTGACGTGGACCTGGTTGAATTCTTCACAGGGCTGGCCAGGTGCCAGAGTTGACATTTTTCATCATTTAAGTTCCACTGTACGTAGATGAAACTCTATCGCTTCCTCTACCTCCAGGTTTATTTACTTGGGAAGGTTCAATATTAAAATCAATATTGAGTGGGTTATTAATTGGAGAACATTATTAATCAAATCCTCCAGGGGGGGACGGGGGACGTAAGTAGAAAACAGAGCCAAAGGGTAGGAGTAAACATGTTTTTAAGAAGTGAATTTCAAATTTTATTTCAGTGGGATTGACTTTTTTAAAACGGAGGAATGATTTAAAGAATTTCTTACTCAAATGAAAGGAAGGCTTTCAAATGCATTTGCTGTACGTACGTTCTCCACGATGCAATACACATAATCCATGACTTTCACCAATTCATTTGGTGACAGTTCTAAGTTACAACAATGGGAAAAAATTATTCAGACTCTTGGCAACTGG
>NC_091955.1:95128308-95155808 GCF_031021105.1 Erythrolamprus reginae
CAAAATTAAAGCTGGAGGTCTTCTAGGCCAGCCCGCCTGTTCAAGCACGAGATCAAGGACAAGCAACCTAGAGCTAAGGAGAAGTTCCCTGACAGTTACAACAATTAATCTGCGGAACAGCTTGCCTCCAGAAGTCTTGGAGGTTTTTAAGAAGATGTTGGATAACCATTTGTCTGCAGTGGTGGTAGGGTTTCCTGCCTAAGCAGGGGGTTTGCTTGTTTGTTTGTTTGTTTGTTTGTTTGTTTGTTTGTTTGTTTGTTTATTTATTAGATTTGTATGCCGCCCCTCTCCGCAGACTCGAGGCGGCTAACAACAGTAAAAAGACAACGTAAACAAATCTAATATTAAAAAATTCTAAAACCCCCAAATTAAGTGATCAGTCATACATACAGTCATACCATACATAAATTTTATAAGCCTAGGGGAAGGGAATATTTCAATTCCCCCATGCCTGATGCCAGAGGTGGGTTTTTAAGAACTTACGAAAGGCAAGGAGGGTGCGGGCAACTCTGATATCTGGGAGGAGTTGGTTCCATAGGATCGGGGCCACCACAGAGAAGGCTCTTCCCCTGATCCCGCCAAACGACATTGTTTAGTCAACGGGACCCGGAGAAGGCCAACTCTGTGGGACCTAACTGGTCGCTGGGATTCGTGCAGCAGAAGGCGGTCCCGGAGATATCTAAGGTCTCTTTCCAACTCTAATTCTATTAATTCCTACTTTATTGTAAAGCTACATTAATAGAATCTTGCAAAGCTGTGACTAAACCAAGTTCTTAATGGCACCCCACCCAAAATCACCCAGTGAGGGGGAAAGGTCTCCGACTTTGATAAATAATAGGAGATCACCTTTTGAGTTTAATTGTTGAGTGGGTGTTTGGGCCTGCCTTTCCACAGAATTAAGGAATTAACAGAATTTGATTATAAGCCTGCACTTTGTATTCAACAATATTTTAATAACTGGCATACGACAGTATTTTGTGTTCAATAATTGGCACGCGGCGGTATTTAGAATTTCATGCTTTCTAATATTTGGCATGCAATTGGTTTTTGGGGTTTTTTTGTAATCGCACTGTTGGAATCAGTGGTATTTAGAATTAAACAGTTCCTGTATCTATTTTGTATCTGACAGTTGAAATAGGAAACTTTAAATATTTTCTGCCTTATGCAAATCAAAACAACCGAGGACAGGCAACACCTCCAATCCAATGAGTAACTGAAGTGCACATTTGAAATGAAGCATTCAAATCTGAATTCATGGTTTTTAATACTTAACACCCCTTTGGAATTTGCCACATCATCTCCAGGCAGGTTTCGTACACAGAAGAAAATAAAAATGTGCAACACCATTGCAGTAATTTAATGCATCTACGTGATCATGTTTCCGTAATTCTCCAAGCATTCAGAAAGTTAAAATCCTTTTTTTTTTTCCAAAAAGAAATAAACAGATAATCTTAGAATAGGATAAGATAGAGTGAAATGGAATGGAACGGAAAGGAGCAGAACATAAAGGAATAGAATAGAATAGAATAGAATTTTTATTGGCCAAGTGTGATTGGACACACAAGGAATTTGTCTTGGTGCATATGCTCTCAGTGTACATAAAATAAAATATACATTTGTCAAGAATCATGTGGTACGACAATGATTGTCATAGGGGTCAAATAAGCAATGAAGAAGCAATATTAATAAAAATCTTAGGATACAAGCAACAGGTTACAGTCATACAGTCAACATGGGAGGAAATGGGTGAAAGGAATGATGAGAAAAACTAGTAGAATAGAAGTGCAGATTTAGTAGAAAGTCTGACTGTGTTGAGGGAATTATTTGTTTAGTAGAGTGATGGCGTTCGGAAAAAAACTGTTCTTGTGTCTAGTTGTCTTGGTGTGCAGTGCTCTGTAGCGACGTTTTGAGGGTAGGAGTTGAAACAGTTTGTGTCCAGGAGAGAATAGAATAGAGAAAATAGGAACAGAGAAGAAGAGAGAAGAGATAATAAGGGTTTTTTAGTTGTTTTAGTATTGGATTGTTACATGCTGTTTTTATCATGGTTGTTAGCCGCCCAGAATCCACGGAGAGAGGCGACATACAAATCCAATAAATAAATAAATAAACCTGCACGTCAGTTGTGTTCTTTGCAAACCCACAGGGAAGTTTCCACACTTGTGCTGACTGCTCTGTTGTGGGTCCAGGTGTAATTCCAGCCGTTTTATTGGCTTCGCCTCCCAGGGAGCAGCCAAGATCGCTTGTGTCTGCAGAAAGAAGGGCCAGCTTGCCAATTCCCCCTTCAGAACAACAACAACAAATTAATTAATTGTATGTGACTCCAAGCAGATTATTTACCCACTAAGAGACCAACAGGAGGGTCTCATAAAAACCTAGAAACCTAGAAGATTGGCGGCAGAAAAAGACCTCCTGGGTCCATCTAGTCTGCCCTTGTACTATTTCCTGTATTTTATCTTAGGATGGATATATGTTTATCCCAGGCATGTTTCAATTCAGTTACTGTGGATTTAGCAACCATGTCAGCTGGAAGTTTGTTCCAAGCATCTACTACTCTTTCAGTCAAATAATATTTTCTCACGTGGCTGCTGATCTTTCCCCCAACTAACTTCAGATTGTGCTCCCTTGTTCTTGTGTTCACTTTCCTATTACAAACACTTCCCTCCTGGACCTCATTTAACCCCTTAACATATTTAAATGTTTTAACCGTGTGTCCCCCCCCCTTTCCCTTCTGTCCTCCAGAGTCCAGACTATACAAATGGAGTTCATGAAGTCTCTCCTGAGAAGTTTGATGCTTAAGACCTTCCACCATTTTTGTAGCCCGTCTTCGGACCCGTTCAATATTATCAATATCTTTTTGTAGGCGAGGTCTCCAGAATTGAGGACAGTATTCCAAATGGGGTCTCACCAGTGCTTGATCACAATCTCCCTCTTCCTGCTTGTTATACCTCTAGTTTATTTATTTTATTTATTTATTAATGAGATTTGTATGCCGCCCCTCTCCACAGTTATGCAGCCAAGCATTCTACTTTCTTTTCCTACTACCTGACTGCACTGTTCACCCACTTGGAGACTCTCAGAAATCACGACGCCCAAAGCACTCCATCCTCTTCTTCTCTTTTTGATCTACTGGGCGTGATGTACCACCACAGGTTAATACAATTTCAGAATATCAAACCTGGGGAATCGGTGACAGCTTCTCCCAACCAAGCTGAGAGCAGATGGCGTTTTTCTCTTAGCTAACCTTTGCAGGTGAGCGGAAGGAAGGAAGCACATGCAAATGAGCTCAGAAGTGGGGGGTGACAAACGCACCCCCCCTTCGTTGTCGACGGGCTGAAGCTTTAAAAAGCTGCTGTGCGACATCGTTTGCAGGCTCGACAAAAAAGGTGAAAACTGTCTTTTTCAAGCTAGACTATCACAGGTGTGAAAAATGGTCCTCCATCACTTTTTCTGGCTCCGTCGTAACTTTGAACTGTCGCTAAATAAACCGTTGTAAGCCGAGGACAACCTGCGATGAACAATTTAGATGAGAGTTTTGTTTTCCTTAAGCTCCAAATGTCCTGGGCTGGCTCCGAATCTTCGGAGAATACTGTCTTCGGAGAAGGGTGGCATACTAATAATAATAATAATAATAATAATAATAATAATAATAATAATAATAATAATAATAATTTTAAAAAAAGCGATCCCAGTAAAGCGACCTTTTGCAATTGACAGATGGAGATTTTGTCAATTTACATTTGAAAACCATCGAAATTGACAAAATCTCCATCTGTCAATTGCAAAAAGCTGCTTTACTGGGATCGGCAAACATAATTCGCCGCTACATCACGCAGTCCTAGGTGCTTGGGAAGCGCCCGACTAGTGATGGAATACGAAATCCAGCATAGTGATCTCGTTTGCTGTGTTGTATTGACATAATAATAATAATAATAATAATAATAATAATAATAATAATAGTAATAATAATAATAATAATAATAATAATAATAGTAATAGTAATAGTAATAGTAATAATAGTAATAATTCTCAAAATGTATCCAGGCTGTTGGCTTTTTTTTCCCCGGCACATCACACAACCCAACGATTTCCCTCCAGGGAGTTGTTCTTGGTTCTCAGTCATTTCCATCATTACCTGATCCTGGGAAAGAGTGGGGGGGAAGGGGGAGAATATTTATTTCTACTCCTTATTGGATCTACGTCCCCAGTGGGTCCTATCACCACAGAAAGCAACAATACACCGAGGAGCAGTTGTGTAGGCTGATTGAATCACAGTGGAAACACAGCTGTGCCTTTCATAGATGTTGCTCAGTTCTTGCATAACTACCATATTTTTTGCATATAAGACACACCTTAGTTTTGGGGGAGGAAAATAGGGGAGAAAAATCTACCTGCCAGGTATTTATCTTAGTCTAGTCAGCTTCAGCACATTATTTTATCCCCTGGTTAGGGCTGGAAAAAAACTTTTTTGAAGGGAGTAGCAATGAAAATAAGCCTGCAAGGACTTAGGGCTGGGGGAAAAACTTCTTTGGAATCTTCTTAAACATCTCCTTAAAAACTTCCAGTGTTGGGCATTCACAACTTCTGGAAGCAAGCTGTTCCACTGATTAATTGTTCTAATTGTCAGGTAATTTCTCCTTAGTTCTAGATTGCTTCTCTCCTTGTTTAGTTTCCCCCCATTGCTTCTTGTTCTACCCTCAGGTGCTTTGGAGAATAGGTTGACTCCTTCTTCTCTGTGGCAACCCCTGAGATATTGGAAAACTGCTATCATGTCTCCCCTGGTCTTTCTCCTTATCAAACTAGCCACGCCCAGTTCCTGCAACTGTTCTTCCTATGTTTTAGCCTCCAGTCCCCTTATCATCTTGGTTGCTCTTCTCTGCACTCTTTCCAGAGTCTCAACATCCTTTTTGCATTGTGGCGAACAAAACTGGATGCCGTATTCCAAGTGTGGCCTTACCAAGGCCTTATAAAGTGGTATTAACACTTCACATCATCTTGATTCTATCCCTCTGTTAATTATTTAATTGTGCATGATTAGTTCTTGAGTAAGATATTTGCCAAACTAAATAATATTTTATACACTTAATGTATCTGGATTGTATTACTGAATTATTACTCCTATCTCTGGGCTATCAGCTGGATATCTTATTTATTTATTTATTTATTTTATTTATTTATTAGATTTGTATGCCGCCCCTCTCCGTAGACTCGCTACACCTCCATGTTTCCTTTGTGTAGGGAAAGGAGGGACATGATCGAAACATTTAAATAGGTGAAAGGGTTAAATAAGGTTCAGGAGGGAAGTGTTTTTAATAAGAAAGTGAACACAAAAGTCTGCGGAAAGGGGCGGCATACAAATCTGATTAATAAATAAATAAATAATAAGAACAAGGGGGCACAATTTGAGGTGAGTTGGGGGAAAGATCAGAAGCCACGTGAGAAAATATTATTTGACTGAAAGAGTAGTAGACGCTTGGAACAAACTTCCAACAGATGTGGTTGGTAAATGCACAGTCACTGTATTTAAACATACCTGGGATAAACATCCATCCATCCTAAGATAAAATACAGGAAATAGTAAAAGGGCAGACTAGATGGACCAGGAGGTCTTTTTCTGCCATCAATCTTCTATGTTTCTATGTTTCTATGCTTCTATGTTTCTATGTTTCTATGTGTACACGTATCTTTGACCACTCAGAGATAACTCTGCACACCCCTTAACATTAACAACCCCAACTCCCACGCCTCCTCTTCCTCCTCCTCTGATTTGGCTGCTGGAGGGGCCAACAGCCAGCAGGCTCCAACAGGACAAAACTCACTTAAAGGCTGTCTTGCTTAGCGACATAAATTTTTAGCTCAATTGTGCTCCTTAAGTCAAGGATTCCCTTTCATCGTTGGTCAGTGTGATTATCTCAGCTAATGTAATCAGAGGTTATCATGGTCATTGGAAAATGTACTCAAAATTGCCTTATGGGTCCTCTTTTCCTGGAAGATTTTCCGATGCAGGAAAAGATAAGAGACGGAAGCTGTAGGTGAAAAGGTAGCAAGTGAAATAATCAACTATTTCAGGAGAGTGTGCTGCCTTCTCATCTTTACCCACTTGGCACAATCCACAGAGCCTTTGAGAATGGGTAGCACACAAGTTTAATAAAACATTACGGATGGTTACACAGCCCGCCAGATGTTTAAAGTGGATTTGTCATTTTTATCCACCTATTGAGGCTTCCCGAGGACTTTGGATAGGCTGATGCAATTTGATGGTGTTACAGAAACAGTTGCAGGATGTACATTGTTCCAAGTAGAGTTGCTTTTTGTAATTGACTGATGGTGATTGTGTCAATGTCGGTGAGGTTCAAATGGTGCTCAGGATCGTACCCAAGAGGCCTATTACCATTGCTCCTATCTCTTATCTATTCACATTTGTCTTTTGTTATCTCCCCCAGTTCTTTCTCTTTTATTATTATCATCACACAGATATCTAGATGTTTGGACTGGATTTTGATCCACCTCTTCCCCAAGAACCTGAGGAATTGAAGAAGCTTCTTGAATGAGAAGCAAAAAGTCTTCATGGAAAAATGTTGATACTCTAGAAAAAGTGCAGAGAAGAGCCACAAAGAGGATTAGGGGACTAGAGGCTAAAGCATATGAAGAACAGTTGTAGGAACTGGGCCTGGCTAGTTGAATGAAAAGAAGGACCAGGGGAGACACAATAGCAGTCCTCCAGTATCTCAGGGGTTGCCACAAAGAAGAAGGAGTCAACCTATTCTCCCAAGCACCTGAGGGTGGAACAAGAAGCAATGGGTAGAAACCAAACAAGGAGAGAAGCAACTTAGAACTTAAGGAGAAATTTCCTGACAGTCAGAACAGTTGACCAGTGGAACAGCTTGCCTCCTCCAGAAGTTGTGAATGCTCCAACACTGGAAGTATTTAAGATGTTGGCTAACCATCTGTCTGAAGTAGTGTAGGGTTTCCTGCCTAAGCAGGGGGTTGGACTAGAAGACCTCCAAGGTCCCTTCCAACTCTGTTGTTGTTGTTGTTGTTGTTGTTGTTGTTGTTGTTGTTGTTGTTGTTATCATTACCATTATTATTACTACTACTACAAAAATGAAGTCCAGTTGTCTTTTGAAGAAAAAGCACCTTTGGGAGAACCATGGCCTGTTGTGGGGATAATAATAATAATAATAATAATAATAATTAGATTTGTATGCTGCTCCTTTTCAAGGACTCAGCTCACAACAAGCAAAATATATACAAATCCAATACTAAAACAGTTTTAAAAACCCTTAGGAAGACGTATCATGTATTTGCTCCCTTATTTATAAAAATAATAACAGTGGAATGGAAATAATTAGACTGATCCACTTTTGTGAAGATCTTGAGTGTGGGACGGGGGGGATTTTTTCCTCTTCTGTTTGTAACTGACAGAGAGAGGGGGAGGGAGGGAGAGGAAGAGAGCGAGCACTTGCTGATCAGAAAACGTACGGGGAGAATTCGCCGCCAGACGTTATGTAAATGTAGATGCTTCTGAGGTAGGCATCAACAGATGGTGTGTTGAAACACCCATAATTTTAGCCAGTGGAACTAGCGTTTCCAACTGTCCTCCTTCACAGGTTGCAATTAGACACATATCGCTATTAATAACCCCAAATAACGAAAGTAGGGGGTCATTGCTTTTGAGCCTGGCTCCTAAGACATTGGCAGTTCTTCTCTCTTCTTCCATAACTTACTAAGACAAATGATTGATAAGTGCCAATCGGCTGTATTTTGAGCAGAGGGAATGATATGGAAGATGCTCAATGTTGGCCTTCGGTCAACCCTTTGAGGATGGACAGGTCAAGAAACGGAGACCTGAAGAATTAATTAAATTCTCTTTTATTGTTAAATTTGGCAGTTCGAAACTCATCGGGCTGAAGATCGACTCATCCTTCCATCCGTCCGAGGTCAGTAAAATTAGGACTGTTGCTCTAATAACAATTTAATAAGATTGTTGGAGAGCAACAGGCTGACTTTGTAAATGTCTGAGAGAGAGAGCTGCAAAAGCACTGGGAAGTGGCATATAAGTCTAAGGGTTATTGCTAGGGCTAAAGGAGATAATAGCAGAATCCTGAAAGTCTAACAAGAATCTGTCTCTTCTATCCCCAAAAGAAGCAAGTTCCATAAATATTGAGTTTCTTCCTCAATTACTCCACCCTTCTGGATCATTTTTGTATTACTCTACAACAGTGGTTCTCAACCTTTCCAATGCCGCGACCCCTTAATACAGTTTCTCATGTTGTGGTGACCCCCAACCATAAGTCTAGCGCCAGTTCTCCCAACAGAGCTTTAAGCTGATTGGTTGGAAATTCAAAGGGACACCCTTTGGTCGGATTGTAGAAATATATTCCAAGACGCCAGAATAGAAGCTTTGGTTCCTAACACCATGGGAGATTTGTCTTTTCCAATGGTCTTAGGCGACCCCTGTGAAATGGTCGTTCGACCCCTAAAGGAGTCCCGACCCCCAGATTGAGAACCACACTGCTCTACAGTTACCCAACAGATCTAAATCTGATCCAGTGGTTGCATAAAGGTACTAGGCAGTGGTGGGATTTAATTTTTTTTTTTTACTACCAGTTTTGTGGGCATGGCAGGGGAAGGATAAAGTATCAAATCTCAATTTCCTCCCAATCAGCTGGGACTCGGAAGGCAGAGAATAGATGGGGCGGGACCAGTCAAAGTGGTATTTACCAGTTCTCCGAACTACTCAAAATTTCCACTACTGGTTCTCCAGAACTGGTCAAAATCTGTTGAAACTCTGGTACTAGGCGACAAACCAGGGGACAGTGAGTTCAAGTCCCACTTGAACATGAAAACTAGCTGGGTGATTTTATTTATTTGTTTCCTTGCTTGTTTGTTTATTTATTTATTTAGTCAAACAATTATAGGGTGGTAATTTGTACAAATAAAACATTAGGTAAATAATGATAAAAAATAACAAAAGAAGACAATAGGACAGGGATGGTAGGCACAGTGGTGCGCTTATACACGCCCCTTACAGACCTCTTAGAAAGGAGGAGAGGTCAACTGTAGATAGTCTAAGGTTAAAGGTTTTGGGGTTAGGAGTAGAAACCACAGAATCAGGTAATGCATTCCAGGCGTTGATCACTCTGTTGCTGAAGTCATTATGACACTGGTTATTTTATATTAAAGTTTTTAATTGACTTTTTAAATTTTATTATTAGATTTGTAATGTATTGTATTATTGCTATGTTGTGATCCGCCCCGAGTCTTCGGAGATGGGCAGCATACAAATCTAATAAATTATTATCGTTGTTGTTGTTGTTGTTGTTTTGTTGTTATTATGTCAATACAACTCATCAAATGAGATCACTATGCTGGATTTCGTATTTCATCACCAGTCGGGCGCTTCCCAAGCACCTAGGACTGCGTGATGTAGCGGCGAATTATGTATGCTGATCCCAGTAAAGCGGCCTTTTGCAATTGACAGGTGGAGATTTTGTCAATTCCGATGGTTTTCAAATGTCTGCTGAGATCTTTTGGCACTGCGCCCAGCCTGCCAAGTACCACCACATCATCATCATCATCATCATCATCATCATTATTATTATTATTATGCCTAGTTCCTGCAACTGTTTATTGTATGTTTTAGCTACCAGTCCCCTCATCATCTTGGCTACTCCTCTCTGCACTTAGAGTCTCAACCTCTTATTTATAGTGTAGTGACCAAAACTGGATGCAGTACTCCAGGTGGGGTCTTACTAAGGCTTTGCAGAGTGGTATTAGTCCTCGCTTGATCTTTATTGCATCCCTCTGTTAATACAATTTAGGATTGCCTCTCTTTTTGGCTGCCACATTAATCTGTTACTGGAGCAAATGGAGTTGGGAAGAGAGATTGCAGCCACCCTACATGCCCCAAGTACTTGACTTCCATGGTCAGTGTTGGGATGAGCTATTTCCTGGCAAAAAAAAAAGGCGATTGCAAGTCAGGCTGCTTTATATTCCACCGAGCGTTTTCAGCCGAGCGTCAGAGTAACGATAATTTCAAATGAGGAATGTATTTTTTCCCCCCTTTCCCTCCTTCTTCTTTTTTCTTTCCCCTGCCTCGGAGCGATTCTTTCCCTCCCTCCTTCCTTTCCCTTCAAGGGATTTTAATTAAGTCAACACCTGATTAGGACTTTGGCAGCCAAATTACATTTTGGAAGCTTTTATCACTGAAAAGAAGCATTCGTGGGAGGGCTGCCTCGTTTTCAAGGCGGCTGCCTGCTGAAATGTAAGCGAGAGATGTGCCTTTAAAATCTCTATGCACACGAAGAGGGAGAGGTGCTATTTGTTTTCAAATATTTTCTTGGTTGCATAGATTTGGCTTGCTGTTTTTGCTGTGTTCCTTCCTGTGTGAATTTGGGTTGGTTTCCTGGGCATGCAGGAACTGTATCTCTTGCCTAAATTGTTGTTGTCTGGGGCTGCAGGTGGCTCTAATACACTTTTCCCTTCCAAATTTGCAGAGCGATTTCCCCCCAAAGCTATGCACACCTGTGCAGAGGTAAGCACTGTTTGCAAAAAAAAAAAAATTACACTGCCCTGGTTTACAAATAATACTCAGCTTGGTTTGATTTTCCACTTGGTATGCAGATTATTTAAATAACCGTGGTTTAATCAGCCATGACCTTGCACAATATATAAAACCGAACTCTCCCCCCAAAAATGGGCCGCAATAGTCACATTTTTCTGCAGAAGAATAAAGTGACACAAATAGCACACTCCATCTGAGCTTCTGAATTACCCTGTGGGTTGCATAGCAATGGCTTCTTCGGACAACTGCCAAGCTGCTGGGCTCACCCAACAACCTACGTAAACCAGGTTCCAAGTCAAAATGGCCGGATTTGTGTGAATTCAAACCTATCAAAGTGCCTCGTATCTCAGCGCAAGGAGTTAACTCCGTTACAGTTTTCCACTACAAATCTCCATAAAGATGAGATTTCTGCTCGAAGTTATTCCATGCTATATCTATCCTATATTTATGTTCAGAGTTATTTTTAATGTACCCATTCCCCGTGAAAAGGAGTTTGAGAAATGGCCCTGGATAAACACTGAATTATCATCCAATGACTCTGTTATCCTTATCTTCGTTGCTTTCCCATCTTCCCAATGCCTCTAACTCTAGAATCCATTTGCTCTGGTGCACCTGATGACTTTCTTATTTGATTTATTTGATTGTTTGTTTGTTTGTTTGTTTGTTCATTCATTCACCTATTCATCCATCCATCCATCCACCCACCCATCCATCCATCCATCCATCCATTCAATTTTTATGCCGCCCAATTCCCTCGGGACTCTAGGCAGCTCACAACCCCTTTTGCTCTCCATAAATGGATATTCCAGATTCCAGACCCACCTCACAACCCTTCCCATGGAGGTTAGTTAGGAGGGAGCTTCCAAAGACACCAGCTCTGAAGAGTGATGTCCATCACCCAACCGGATGATATATAATTTGCAGTTCAACCGGCAACTCAAGGAAGCCGAGAGATTTCAGCACCTTGGATAGCGACAAAGCTTATTTCCACGTAGAGGTAGCATCTCCTCCATAGAAGGAAGTAACTAATCTCTCTCTAAATTTGTAGACTTGTTTCTTTTTATTTATTTATTTTTATTTATTATTAGAGTTGAAAGGGACCTTACAGGTCATCAAGTTCAACCCCCTGCCTGTGCAGGAAATCCTACATCACCTCAGCCAAATGGCAGTCCAATCTCCTCTTGAAAGTGTCCAAAGTTGGGGAGTCCACTACCTCCGCTGGCAGGCCGTTCCACTGGTTGATCGCTCTCACTGTCAGGAAATTCTTTCTTATCTCCAGGTTGAATCTTTCCTAGGTCAATTTCCAACCGTTGTTCCTCGTCTGGCCCTCTGGTGCCCTGGAAAACAGTGTGTCCCCCTCCTCTCTGTGGTTTCTTTTGATTAAAAAAATATTAATGCATGTTTTAATATTATCAGAAACAATCCAAGCCACTTCTTTGTGGCTAAAATAGCTCAGATTTATGCCAAGTTTCATGCCTCTTCTGTTCTGCACCTAGAACTTTTGGAGTATCAGTATTTCCATAGGAAATTTGGAAAACCTAATCAAAGACCCACTCCACCAATACTGAGAAGGCAAGTCACTCCCTTCTAGCACTGATGTCGTTACCTAGTTGGGTCATGAAATGTCTGCAAGAAAACAATCAAGTTCAGAGAGCACCAAGAATTCCATTGTTTTCCTTCTCCTTCCCCTTCTCCTCCTTAATGATGGCAAGAAAAGTCATAAAATGGGACAAACTCACTTAACAACTGTCTTGCTTAGCAATGGAAATTTTGGGCTCAGTGTTTGTCATAAGGACTACTGCGACTTATGTAGTATATGTTAAGATATTCATGAACTGTGACAGCCATCTTAACAAGGTTAGCCAATGAATAGGCATAGCAACTGAGTCAGCCAATTGGGAGCTAACCACTTCTGAGTCTGTGCAGAGAATTGAAACTGAAAACTAAAACTCCAGGCTGGGCATGACTCACTCTCCACTCTGCGCCTTCCTCTTTATACTCTTTGCAGAAATCTTTAAGATGAGGGAATTGATCAAATTGAAGGGGTCCAAAGATGAGCTACAAAAATGGTGGAAAGTCTTAAGCATAAAACGTATCAGGAAAGACTTCATGAACTCAATCTGTATAGTCTGGAGGACAGAAGGAAAAGGGGGGACATGATCAAAACATTAAAATATGTTAAACGGTTAAATAAGGTTCAGGAGGGAAGTGTTTTTAATAAGAAAGTGAACACAAGAACAAGGGGGCACAATCTGAGGTTAGTTGGGGGAAAGATCACAAGCCACGTGAGAAAATATTATTTGACTGAAAGAGTAGTAGATGCTTGGAACAAACTTCCAGCATACGTGGCTGGTAAATCCATAGTAACTGAATTTAAACATGCCTGGAATAAACATATACCCATCCTAAGATAAAATACAGGAAATAGTATAAGGGCAGATTAGATGGACCATGAGTTCATTTTCTGCCGTCAATCTTCTAGGTTTCTAGGTTTCTATTATCCATTGAGTGTGTGGACTTTTTATTCTGATCGGTGGGTGGTCTAGAGACAGAACAATGGCTAGTTTGACATTATTCCCCAAACTGTTGGCATGTTTTCTCTTCGCATTGGATAGATTAGGCCAAAGCCAGGCTGGTCTGATCTTTCCTCTTTTCACTGGATAAACTAGGACAGCACAGTGGGCCAGAACTGACCACATCGCAGGCCACATCCACCCCATGGGCCTTGGATTTGCCACCCCTGCCTTAAGCCTTTTAGATTGGGTTCTGATATGGAGGTAGCCCACACCACCATCCAAGGGAGCATATATCCAGCGGAAAAAAACTACAAGAAAATTGTCTCTTTGTTAGTTCTGCTGGTAACACATCTTCAAGAAACAGTGAGCAGCTATGGAATAATAATTAGCCAAACTGATGACACAAAAACATGCTGATAAAGCAAAACTCCAGATAAGAGCCACCAGTACGTGGCTTCCCATTACATTCCTTTAAAATAATGAGTTTGCAGAGCAAATACCAACTCCTAGCCGAAGACAGATGGGATTCACATATAACCTTAGCTCGGGTTATGCTGACGACTCTTTTGTTGACTGAGTTCAAAGCCATGAACCGTAGCCTATTTATTGTATTTTTAGCCTTTTATTCTAAGTTGCTTATACAGGTGAGGGGGTCTTTCTTCAGCTTATCCCCCCCATACACAACCCCATGAGATCTCTGGGACAGTAACTACTGTATTTTTTTTTGAATATAAGATGCACCTTTTTCCTCCCTAAAAGAGGCTGATAATTTGGGTGCATTTTATACTCTGAATGTAGCTTTTTTTTCCAGCCCTAACTAGCTGTTAACAATGTTCCCAACTCTTATCTTGCAGGTTCTTTCATAATTTCTCTCTGTGAAGAATGTTTTCCAAGCCCTAAGTCTTTGCAGGGTTTTTTCCATTGCTCTACTTGCTCTGAATAAGTTTTTTTTAAGCCCCAACCAGGTGCTAACAATATTCCCAGCTCTTACCTTGCAGGCTCTTTCATAGTTTCTCTCTGCAAAGAATGTTTTCCAAGCCCTAAGTCTTTGCAGGGTTTGTTTCATTGCTCTAACTTGCTCCAAATAAATTTCTTTTAAGCCCTAACCAGGTGTTCCCAGCTCTTATCAGCTTGCAAGCTCTTTCACTCTTACTCTCTGCAAAGAATGTTTTCTAAACTTCCCCATTCATAACAAAAGCCGGGGTGGCGCAGCAGGTAGAGTGCTGTACTGCAGGTCACTGAAGCTGACTGATAGATCTGCAGGTCAGCAGTTCAAATCTCATCACCGGCTCAAGGTTGACTCAGCCTTCCATCCTTCTGAGGTGGGTAAAATGAGGACCCGGATTGTGGGGGCAATAGGCTGGGTCTGTTAAAAAGGGCTATTGCTAACATGTTGTAGGTCGCATTAAGTCTAAGGAGAAGGGCAGCATAAAAATCAAATGAATGAATGAATGAATGAATGAATGAATGAATGAATGAATGAATGAATGAGATTATGGTCCAGGGTATCAAATGCTTTACTAAAGTCTAACTAAATCCACAGCCTTCCCTCGGTCCAGCTATCTGGCCACACTGTCAAAAACAGCCATAGGTTTTGGCCAGCATGGCCTGATTTTAACAATTGTATGCTAGCTTCTGGTAAATCACCATTTACTTTTATGTCCTTGATAAATCAATGCTTGATAATAGCATCTAGGTGTTGGTGACAAAAACCTTGAAGTACAACCACAATTGAGCCCAAATTATTCATGCTAAGCAAGATCATTGTTGTGAGTTTTGCCCCATTTTAAGAGCTTTGTTGCTACAGTTGTAGATGAATCACTGCAGTTGTTAAGTTAGGAACATTTATTTATTTATTTATTCATTCATTCATTCATTTTATCCAATAAACAATGAAGGTTATAGAGGATATACTCACAGTAAAATATATCAGAGAAAGAATAGAAGAGATATAGGAATAAAATATAGGAATAAAGATATAGGATATAGGAATAAGATATGCAGTAGGAATAAAATATAAAACATGGTCCTTAAGGGAATCTGACTTCCCCATTACCTTCGCTTGTCAGGAGATCACAACAGAAGATCCCATGATCCAGGACACTGCAACCCATCATAGAAACATAGAAACATAGAAACATAGAAGTCTGACGGCAGAAAAAGACCTCATGGTCCATCTAGTCTGCCCTTATACTATTTTCTGTATTTTATCTTAGGATGGATATATGTTTATCCCAGGCATGTTTAAATTCAGTTACTGTGGATTTATCTACCACGTCTGCTGGAAGTTTGTTCCAAGGATCTACTACTCTTTCAGTAAAATAATATTTTCTCATGTTGCTTTTGATCTTTCCCCCAACTAACTTCAGATTGTGTCCCCTTGTTCTTGTGTTCACTTTCCTATTAAAAACACTTCCCTCCTGGACCTTATTTAACCCTTTAATATATTTAAATGTTTCGATCATGTCCCCCCTTTTCCTTCTGTCCTCCAGACTCTACAGATGGAGTTCATTAAGTCTTTCCTGATACGTTTTATGCTTAAGACCTTCCACCATTCTTGTAGCCCGTCTTTGGACCCCTTCAATTTTGTCAATATCTTTTTGTAGGTGAGGTCTCCAGAACTGAACACAGTATTCCAAATGGGGTCTCACCAGCGCTCTATAAAGCGGGATCACAATCTCCCTCTTCCTGCTTGTTATACCTCTAGCTATGCAGCCAAGCATCCTACTTGCTTTCCCTACTACCTGACTGCACTGCTCACCCATTTTGAGACTGTCAGAAATCACTACCCCTAAATCCTTTTCTTCTGAAGTATTTGCTAACACAGAACTGCCAATACAATACTCAGATTGAGGATTCCTTTTCCCCAAGTGCATTATTTTACATTTGGACACATTAAACTGCAGTTTCCATTGCTTTGACCATTTATCTAGTAAAGCTAAATCATTTACCATATTACAGACGCCTCCAGGAATATCAACCCTATTGCACACTTTAGAGTCATCGGCAAATAGGCAAACCTTCCCTACCAAACCTTCCCCTATGTCACTCACAAATATATTAAAAAGAATAGGACCCAGAACAGACCCTTGTGGCACACCGCTGGTAACCTGACCCTGCTCAGAATACTCGCCGTTAACAACAACTCTCTGATGTCTACGCTTCAGCCAGCTGCAAATCCATTGAACTATCCAGGGATTAAGTCCAATCTTCACTAATTTATCTAGCAGCTCTTTATGTGGAACCGTATCAAAGGCTTTGCTGAAGTCCAGGTAGGCAATATCCACGGCACCACCTTCATCCAACACCTTTGTGACATAGTCAAAGAAATCAATGAGATTAGTCTGACATGATTTGCCTTCAGTAAAGCCATAACTATGAATCAGTTGCCAAACATCTGAATTCTGATCTTGTGACTCTGGGGATGCTGCCTGGAGGACAGAAGGGAAAGGGGGGACGTGATCGAAACATTGAAATATGTTAAAGGGTTAAATAAGGTCCAGGAGGGAAGTGTTTTTAATAGGAAAGGGAACGCAAGAACAAGGGGGCACAATCTGAGGTTAGTTGGGGGAAAGATCAGAAGCAACGTGGGAAAATATTATTTGACTGAAAGAGTTGTAAATGCTTGGAACAAACTTCCAGCAAATGTGGTTGGGAAATCCACAGTCACTGAATTGAAACCTGCCTGGGATAAACATAGATCCATCCTAAGATAAAATACAGGAAATAGTATAAGGGCAGACTAGATGGACCACGAGGTCTTTTTCTGCCATCAGTCTTCTATGTTTCTAGGTTTCTATGCTAGTGTAAAAAATAGTCGCAAGTCACTTTTTTCAATGTTATTTTATAACTTTAAATGGTCCTTAAACAAACTGTTGTGGGTTGAAGAATAGAAAAGGATGGAATCCATAGATCTAACTTAAGAGATTATATGCTTGGTTTGGCTGAAATGTGTTATCTGAATAAACCCTCAAGGTGCACTTAATCAAGCGTGATTAAATAAATCACAGAACGATATGAAATGTGCAGGAAAGCGTGGATAGGTGTGGACTTAAAACAGTTGCAAAATTGACTTTGCAGGGTCTCCCGATTTCCTCCCCCCACCTACCACCCCTTTTACAAAGAGAACAAGATTCCAGGAAGTTACTTCATTTACCAATTTAAATGAGTTTAGGTGGATGCTCCTATGCTCTTTGTGATTGATCGCCTCGATTTAAGCTAAGATGTTATTGAAGCTTTACGATCGGTTTAAAAATGCCATTAGCGTTTACGGCGTCCCACCGGAGAGGAAAAACAGGGTTTTTTAAATGAAAAGCGATGATCCATGGTCGGGAGATGGAAGCAAGAGAGGGATCGAGGGATCCCGCATGGTTTTCCCAACCCGGGATTGACGAGGCAACTAAAAATACCTCATTTCACAATTCAAAGTGTTGGTTATGACCTTTGAAGCCCTGCATGGCATTGGACCAGAGTACCTCCGGAACCGCCTGCTACCGCACAAATCCCAGCGACCGATAAGGTCCCACAGAGTTGGCCTTCTCCGGGTCCCATCGACCAAACAATGTCATTTGGCAGGCCCCAGGGGAAGAGCCTTCTCTGTGGCAGCCCCGGCCCTCTGGAATCAACTCCCCCCGGAGATTAGAACTGCCCCCACACTCCTTGTCTTTCGTAAATTACTCAAGACCCATCTATACTGCCAGGCATGGGGGAGTTGAGACACCTTTCCCCCAGGCTTTTTTATATTTATTTGGGTATGTATATGCTGTTTGCTTTTTTAAATATGATAGGGTTTTATGTGCTTTTTAATATTAGATTTGTTTTCGCTGGAATATTGTTTTTATTATTGTTGTGAGCCGCCCTGAGTCTTCGGAGAGGGGCAGCATACAAATCTAATAAATTGAATTGAATTGAATTTCCCCTTTTTCCCCCTGGAGAATGAAATCACCGCATTTTTCAGACTGTAAGACGCATCAGAACAGAAGATGTTCCTTAGTTTTTTGGGAGGAAAATAGGGAAAAGAATCTGCTTATCAGGTATTCATCTGGCTAGCGTCCTTAGTCCGGTCAGTTTCAGCACATTATTTTAATCCCTGGTTAGGACTTTAAAAAAAAACCTTATTCAGGAAGAGTAACAATGAAAGAGCTTGCAGGCCAGTAAGAGCTGGGAACATCATTAGCACCTGGAAAGAAACATTTGGAGCAAGTAGAGTAATGGAAAAGACCCTGCAAAGACTTAGGGCTTGCAAAACATTCTTTGCAGAGAGTAACAATGAAAGAGCTTGCAAGCCAGTAAGAGCTGGGAACATTGTTAGCACCTGGTTAGGGCTGGAAAGAAACATTTGGAGCAAGTTAAAGCAATGAAAAAAAATCTGGAAAGACTTAGGGCTTGGAAAATATTATTTGCAGAGAATAACAATGAAAGAGTTTTCAAGCTGGGAAGAGTTGGGAAGATCGTTAGCAGCTAGTTAGAGCTGGGGGGTGGACTTCATTCAGAGTATAAAATGCATCCAAATTATCAGCCTCTTTTAGGGAGGAAAAAAAAACCTCACCTTCTCCTGGTGATTGGCTCAAATATCACATCTTTCCTGCCTAAGGCAAAACTAGAACTCACTTTCTCTGGATGATTGGCTTAGATCAGTGTTTCCCAACCTTGGCAACTTGACGCTGGCTGGGGAATTCTGGGAGTTGAAGTCCAAATAGATACAAGTTGCCAAGGTTGGGAAACACTGGCTTAGATTCACCCAGTTGGCTTTCATGCCTAGGGCAGGGACTAGAACTCACGTTTTCCTGGTGATTGGCTCAAACATCATGTCTTTCATGCTTAAGGTGGGACTAGAACTCACCTTTTCCTGGTGATTGGCTCAAACATCATGTCTTCCATGCTTAAGGTGGGACTAGAACTCATCTTTTCCTGGTGATTGGCTCAAACATCATGTCTTCCATGCTTAAGGTGGGACTAGAACTCATCTTTTCCTGGTGATTGGCTCAAACATCATGTCTTCCATGCTTAAGGTGGGACTAGAACTCACCTTTTCCTGATGATTGGCTCGGATTCACCCAGCCAGTTTTTACGTCTGAGACGGAACTAGAACATACAGTCTCCTGGTGATTGGCTCAAAAATCCTGTCTTTCATGCCTAAGGCGAAACTAGAGTTCATTGCCTCCAATTGATTGGTCCAAAGTCAGCCAACAGTCTAAAGCAGGAGTAGAACTCACCATCACCTGGCGATGAGCCCAAAATCACCCGGCCATCTTTTATACCTAAAGCAGGACTGGAATTCAGAGCCCACTGGTTTCTAGACCGGTGCCTTCCCCACTATAGCTGGATTCCAGGGTTTAGCACGCGCTACCAGGATAGTTATCCTGGTTAACTCATGATTAAGGATGCTGACAAGCTGTGTGTGGTTTACAATTCCCAAATACCCTGTTTGGGCTTTACATGGAACTGAGAAACAGATGTGGTGGGCTGGGAAAATCTATTTTTGTTCTCGGCGCTGTTTATATCAAGTCGCTCGTTAGCTTCAACATGAGAACAGAACAGCATTGAAAAAGGAACATTGGAAAGGAAAAAGAAATCACCTTTTCCTCCCTCCTGGGAACTTTAAAATTTGCCCCCAGACCACCAAAAAAGCCACGGAGATAAATTTGTCTGACAGGAGAAATGCTTCTATCTCTTTCTTGCAAATATTGAACAAAATGAGGGATGGTGCTCCAGATACAGGATTAGTCCTCAACTTACAACCAGTAATGGGCTGCTGCCCCCCATGGAGGTGCGTGTGAACGCAGTGGGGGTCGTAAATTTATGCACTATTTATTGAATACTTAATAGTTTTTTTATTGTCCTTCCTTCTCTACTACCTTAGTATGATCCTTAATTACTTTTAAAATAGGAAATAAATAGTATGTTTTTACCCATAAACGCTGTAATCCTTTTAATCACGATCTAGAACTGAACTTTTATAGCAATGAAAGAAAATTGAGCTACTTGCCTAACCTGTTATCGTACTGAACCTTGTGGGTTCAGTACAAAACCTTCAAATGTGACTCTGCTCCTCAACAAATAATGCGGTCTATCATTTGTCCTTTTGGTGGCTATTCAAATAATGGGACTTAATCAACGGAAAAAGAGTCCAAGCACCTATTTGAAAACTTACCTTGGTCAGTAAGTCACTCTTACCCAGTCACATGACCTTTAGGCCACCCCCCTCTGTTCACATGATTGTCAAGCCACTCCTACCTGGTCACATGGCCATCAAGCCACTCCTACCCAGTCACATGACCATCAAGCCACACCCACACAAAAAGCCACACCCAACCTTTCATTTTTGTCTCCATTCAAAATTATAATAGCAATGGAAAAAAGTGGGACATCTCGGTGGTCACATGATCTAAATTCTGACATCTGGCGAGTGGTTCATATTTATGACGGTTGTAGAGTCCTGGGGTGATGTGATCATCTTTGGTCACCTTCCAACAAAGTCAATGGGGAAGTCAGATCTATTTAACAACCCCGTTAGTAACTTAACAACTGCAGTGCTTTGCCTAACAACTGTGGCAAAGTTAGAAATCCTGTTCCTATAGAGAGCACCACAGACCAAAGAAAGAATACAGTCCCCATGTGCTTTACTGCTTATCTGCTCAACTGCAACAGGAAACAGGAAGCTCTACTTAGTACCAAAGAACAGAGAATATGCCATAGATCCAAACTTGTAAAGACATAAAGGATGGTCCTAAAACAGGGCAAAACTCACTTAAAATCTTGCCAGGGGACGCGTCCGTGCGAGAGAGATTTCAGTATTTTTTTTTTGCTTCCATGCATGTGTAGAAACAAAAAATTCCCAAAACCTCCCATGCGCGCGCATCCCCGCGCAAGGTTTTGCTTCCTGTGCGTGCGCTCTGGTTGATTAATCTGGTTCCGGTGGGGAAGCAAGGAGGAGGGCAGAAGTTGCAGCTCCGCAAGACTATGGTCAAAACATCAAAAAATTAGGAGTTATAATCCGAGTTTAGAAAAACTGTCCCGGTTTATAAATTATAATCCGAGTCTGCGGAGTGGGGCGGCATACAAATCTAAATAATAATAATAATAATAATAATAACAACAACAACAACAACAACAACAATAATAATAATAACGCAAGAGAGAGATTGCACATCCCCTTGCAAGATTTTCCTTCCGGCACATGTGCAAGAGGAAAACCACACTGGGATGCACATGTGTGCAGGAGAAGCCAAGTTGCGTATGCAGATCAGTTTTTGCTACTGGTGCGCCGTCCTCTACCCTTCCGGTAGCAACCTACTACTGATTTTACCCCTGGAGCTCGAAGGTCCTCTAGCCAAGGGGTCTCCAGCCTTGGGCACTTTAAGACTTGTGGACTTCAGCTCCCAGAATTCCTCAGCCAGCAAAGCAAAGCTGGCTGAGGAATGCTGGGAGTTGAAGTCCACAAGTCTTAAAGTGCCCAAGGTTGGAGACTCCTGCTCTAGCCTGTCTTCCCACTTAGCACAGGAAGATAATTCTAATTGAAGAACGTTCTTCAGGTCACCCTTAAAAACTCCTTCTCCATTTCCATCCAGGACCCTCCTGAGTCATTTTCTCCTGGTTTTCCACCCCACCCCTCTAAATTTTTATGCTTGGCACCCTCTTCCATTCTGTACACATATTTTTAAAAAGAAGTAATTAGATGCAGGAAAATGATTTTCTGCAAAGATGAAGCCGATAAGATGCTGGAGGCAGGGAATGTGCGCAGAGGTGATATTAAAGAGAGAGGGAAAATTGGAAGGACCAGGTAGGTTGAATAAATTAAAGATCGGCTGCTGCAAAGGAACTCCCCAAAGGTGGAGGGGATTTTTCCAAGCAGAGAGCCGGCCTGATGCTACGCCTTATGCAAGATTCAAAAGCTGGGCCTGATAACCAAATAATGTACAAAACCCTGTCAAAGAAATCGCATAGAGCTAGCGGAGGATCGTTTGACAGCAAAGAGATTACAGTGGTACCTCTGCTTACGAATTTAATTCGTTCCGTGACCAGGTTCTTAAGTAGAAAAGTTTGTAAGAAGCAGCAATTTTTCCCATAGGAATCAATGTAGAAGCAAATAATGCATGCGATTGGGGAAACCACAGGGAGGGTGGAGGCCTTGTTTCCTCCCAGGAGATACCTAGAGAGGCCCCACAGAGGCTTTTCCATGCCTTTTCTGGCCCTGTTTCCTCCCAGGAGATTCTTAGAGAGGCCACGGAGGCTTCTCCCTGCCTTTTCTGGCCCTGTTTCCTCCCAGGAGATTCCTAGAGAGGCCCCACGGAGGCTTCTCCCCACCTTTTCCAGCCCTGTTTCCTCCCAGGAGATTTTGGAGAGGCCCCACGGAGTCTTCTCCCTGCCTTTTCTGGCCCTATTTTCTCCCAGGAGGTTCTTAGAGAGGCCACGGAGGCTTCTCCCTGCCTTTTCTGGCCCTGTTTCCTCCCGGGAGATTCCTAGAGAGGCCCCACAGAGGTTTCTCCCTGCCTTTTCCGGCCCTGTTTCTTCCCAGGAGATTCCTAGGGAGGCCCCACGGAGGCTTCTCCCCGCCTTTTCTGGCCCTGTTTCCTCAAACTCACTGTTTGTCCAAAATCACTCAACTGGCTTTCTTGCCTAAATTGGGACTAGAACTCACAGTCACCTAGTGATTGGCCCAACCTCACTCAATGGGCTTTCTTGCCTCCATTGGGACTAGAACTCACAGTCACCTGGTTTCTAGCCTGAGACCTTAATCACTAGTCCAAAGTGGCTCACTTCATTCATTCACTCACTCACTCACTCACTCACTCACTCACTCACTTCCTGCCTTAGCCGAGGGTTGCACTATAAGATCTCCAAGGTTCTTTCCAAATCTTGTTATTCTACATTCATTGACTGATGAGCTTCTGACCGTCAGCAAAATTAGATGATCAAATTAGATTAAATCAGATCAGATCAGAAAACATCAACTGGCCCGGTTGACAGCCCGCCCACCCCCGAAGCCTCCACCCCTGGGGCCCGATCCTTCCTCTCCAGCGATCGCAGCCGCAGCAGCTTCTCCGCAGGGAAGTGAATTGCACAACTCATCAGCCAAGCAGATTTGCCGCCGAGAGAGAATTCCTCGCAGTGTCATTTTAAAAGGATAATTAAGGAACAATGCGACGCTTTTGTGTAGCCCCAAGACTAGTAATAACACATAGTTATGGCGCAGAATAATGTGGCTTTTGTTACAGGCTCTGCTAATTAACTGAAACAAATATTTGTTGGATTATGCCTAATGCAGGGCATGTGATGCGAAAGAAGACATCACACAGCTGGAAGCTGACAAAAGAACACGGGGGCTGCTGGGAGGGGGAACAGTCAGCCACAGAAGGAGATGTGGAGCCCACACCGTGGTAGCCGGAGGAAGAGTCGCCTGTCTGGATGGAAATACGGCTGAGGTTTTTCCCGAGAGATTTCGTGCCGTCCTTCCTGGGCTCCTGCAGAACCCCAGCTCAGAACAACAAGCCCCAATCCTTGTTCACATGGTGTAGAATTCATCCAGTAAAGTCAGCCACAGTTGTGGGCACATTGAATCACAGGGTGTCTCACTAGGCAGAGAGTTTGGACGGTCAGTCGGTCGGTTGCTCAGTCAGTCACTTAGACCATCGGTCAATCTGTCAGCCAGTCTGTCCAGCCATCAGTCAATCAGTCGATTGCTCAGTTAATCAGTCAGTCAGTTAACTTGTCAGACAATCAATTAATTAGACAGTCAATCTCTCAGTCAATCTACCTGTCAATCAGTCAATCTGCCCATTAGTCATTCGGTCAGATAATCTGTCAATCTGTCAATCACTTAATCAGTCAGTCTGTCTGTCAATCAATCTCTCAGTCAATCTGCCCAACAATCTGTCAATCTGTCAGTCAATCTGTCAATCACTTAGTCAGTCAGTCAGACAATCTCTCAGTCAATCTGTCTGTCAATCAGTCAATCTGCCCATCAATCGGTCAAAGAGTCAGTCATTCTGTTTTTTAGCCAGTCTATCAATCTGTCAATCACTTAATCAGTCAGTCTGTCTGTCAGTCAATCTGTCAGTCACCAAATTAATCTCAATTAATCAGTCGGTCATTCAGTCATCAATCGCTCAATCAATCTGTCTGGCAGTCAGTCAATCTGTCAAACACTCCATCAATCTGTTAGTCAGTCAGTCAACCAATCAGTCAATTAATCAGTCAGCGAGTCAATGTGTCAGCCAGGCATCTAATCTGTCAATCTGTCAGTCATTCAGTCAATCAGTCCACTCTTACAATATCATTGTGAGCTGGTGTTCATCTTGGGATGCAAACCCCAGTAGAAGAAGGCCAAGTCCCAAACATTCCCGAGAACCAAGACAGACCCACAGAATGACTTCTGAGCCGTTTCCCTCACCATTCCTCACTTAGAGACCGAAATCTGGACAAACCAAAGCAAATTATCTGCATCCCTAAAAAAGCATTCTCTGACCATTGCAAGGCTCTTATCTTTCCTTCTTCTGACCAAACAATCTAAGCTTCCTTCTCTCTGGCGTCCTCTGCAAAGCAGCCTCTCCCTCCTGGGAGTCTAGACCGGGGGTCTCCAACCTTAGCAACTTTGAGACTTGTGGACTTCAACTCCCAGAGTTCCTCAGCCAGCTTTCAACTGGAGCTGAGCTAGGGCAATGGCTCGCATGCCGGCAGATATGGCTCCACGTGCCACCTGTGTCATAGGTTCGCCATCACAGGTCTAAGTGATAGTATACTAAATGCTAATGAAGGGAGGGATCAAGAAGAAGGGAGGGAGGGAGAAAGGAACGAAAGAAAAGAAGAAAGGAAGGAAAGAATGAAGGAAAAAAGAGAAAGAAGGAAGGAAGGACAGGGAAAGGAAGAGGAAAAGGGAGGGAAGGAAGGAAAGACAAAAAGAAAGAAGGAAGGAAAGACAGAAAGAAAGAAGGAAGGAAAGACAGAAAGAAAGACAGGGAGGAAGAGGAGAAGAAAGGAATGAAGGAAGGACAGAACAAAAGAAAGAAAGAAAGAAAGAAAGAAGGATGGATGGAAGGAAGGAAGGGGTTAGAATGCAGTTTTGCAGGCTAACTCTGCATTCTCAGAGTCAGGAGTTCAATCCTGACCAGCTCCAGGTTGACTCAGCCTTCCATCTTCTGAGGTGGGTAAAATGAGGACCCAAATTGTTGGGGGCAAAGGCTTACTCTGTAAACCGCTTAGAGAGGCTATAATATATAAGTCTAAGTGTCAGCACCAATGCTTTGGAATAGGAGAGACCATTCAGTTCACTGCTTGCAATCTACAAAATAAAAACGTCAGGCCAAAGCCTTGGACTGAAATGAGGCCTTTTGATGAGGACCTGGTGGAAGGACGGGAGACACAAAAGAGTTTGGATTTAACTGGAGCTGCCAGCGTATTCAACTCAAAGCCCCAAAACAAATACACAAACAAAGGAAAAGAAGAACTCTGCAATTGCTCTTTGGAGTATCTTTCCATTCCCTCTTGGATGAACTAACAACAAGCCATAAAGCATGAGCTCTTATGAGCTCAGGGATTTAGCAAAGAATTAAGGCTATTGTAAACTTCCCAGCAGAAATAATAAGAAGGGAATTGAATTACAGGCAGTGTTCTGACCCAGCTGCCAGACCAATAAACACAGCACAAACAGCTTCCGAACAAACCTGGTTTTAATACTGTATTTACAAACTACTAATGATTTGCCTTAGCAGTTGTTGAGTCAATGAAATAATAAAGCAGTCTTTTTGGAGCAACAGCTGTAAATTAACCTTCTTAACAGCTGGCAATGGTCCAAACAACAAGAATCAAAAGTCCAAAGAAGAGGTTTGTTTGATAAGAGCACACAATTTTACTATTATTGGCAGAATGCCCAGGAGCAATTTGCAGGAAACTGGATGCCTTCCAAACAAGTTAAGTTGTTTCCTGCAAATTGGTCAGTCCCTTTCCTCACTTAAATAGGCTCTGGGAGTAGCCAATTAACCCCAAGTCTTACTCCCAAGTAGACCTTCTCCTGAGTAGACCTTCTCCTCAGGAGCCACTCCTGCCGTTTGGCAGCTCTGCGCGCATGCACATTGAGGAGGGGTTCCTCTTCTTCATCTTCAGGGCAGCCTCTGGAGGTTCTGAAGGCCCTGGCTGAATCCCTACCTTTGGCACCGAATCCTTTCCAGTCTCCTCATTGTCTAACTCCGGTACTAGCTGCACAGGCCAGTGGTGCATCATCACACCAGCCTCCTTGCTGTCTGAATCAGCTACTAGCAGCATAGGCCACTGACAGGCCATAGTCCTTGACTTACTATTACAATCAAACCCCAAAATTTCTGTTGTTAAGTGACACATTTCATAAAGAGTTGGGATGGCGCAGTGCTTAGAGTGCAGCACTGCAGGCTACTTCAGCTAAATGCTAGCTGTAGTTCAGCAGTTTGAATCTCACCACCGGCTGAAGGTTGACTCAGCCTTCCTTCCTTTCGAGGTGGGTCAAATGAGGACCCAGATTGTTGGGGGTCAATAGGCTGGTTCTGTAAACCGCTTAGAGAGGGCTGTAAAGTGAATTTTGCTTGATTCTTGCCACACTTGTTAAGTGAATGTGAACAGTTGTTAGTAATCATGCCTTTGTTAATACTGTAACACTGTTGTTAAGTAAATCTGGCTTCCCCATTGACGTTGCTTCTCAGAAAAAGAAGATCACATGACCTGGGTACGTAGCAACAGTCATAAGTGTGAGAGAGTTAGCAAGCATCTGAATTTTGAAGACATGGTCGTGGGAATGCTACAAAGGTTGCAAGTGTGAAAGACGGCCATAAGTCACTTTTTCAGTGCCATTGTAACTGTGAACAGTCACTAAGAGAATGGAATGGAATGTAGTGGGGTGGAATAGAATAGAATAGAATAGAATAGAATTTTATTGGCCAAGTGTGATTTGACACACAAGGAATTTGTCTTGGTGCAGATGCTCTCAGTGGACATAAAAGACAAGATACATTTGTCAAGAATCACGAGGTACAACGCTTAATGATTGCCATGGGGTCAAATAAGCAATCAGGAAACAATCAATTTTAATAAAAATCTTAAAGATACAAGCAACAAGTTACAGTCATACACTCATAAGTGGGAGGAGATGTGTGATAGGAATGACGAGAAAAAAATGGTAGAAATAGAAGTACAGGCTTAGTAAATAGTTTGAAAGTGTTGAGGGAATTATTTGTTTAGCGGAGTGATGGCGTTCAGGAAAAATCCTTGTGTCTAGTTGTCTTGGTGTGCAGCGCTCTATAGCGATGTTTTGAGGGTAGGAGTTCAAACAGTTTATGTCCAGGGTGCGAGGGGTCAGTAAATATTTGCACAGAATAGGAACAGGAATAGTATTATAATATTTATTTTATTTTTTTATTTATTCGATTTTTATGCCGCCCTTCTCCTTAGACTCA